>NC_040039.1:1915102-2012827 GCF_003713205.1 Coffea eugenioides
TTTGGTTCCACTATGGACTACTGACTGCGAAGTCTTAACAATGTGCTACCCTCTGTGGAGCGCCTAGTTGGTTTGGAAGATCGATTTAGGATAATTTGTTGTTTTCACTTGTACGCATTTGAAGTGTTCTCAGGTGGATATGTGCATAAGCATATGATTGCTGTGCTTTCTCGTTACACAAAAAGTAGTAACATAGTTCTATGTGTTTATTCTGAATGTGGTTGCCTTTTGTGTGTCCAATTATTCCGTTGCTTTTGCTTATTTGTTGGTTGCTAATACTTGCCATCTTATTTTTGTTGCAGATGTTCCAGTATATGTCCATTTGTTATATCACTGGGGTTGAATGCTGTCCTAGTGCCATAAAGCAAATTAGTTTCAGTTTTGAATTCTAGCATTTTTGGAATGTTCAGTAGCTGTTTATCTTTCCTCAGTGAGTTGTTGAAGGATTAGAATGTGCTTTATTGGTGACTGG
Source organism: Coffea eugenioides (assembly GCF_003713205.1). NCBI lineage: Eukaryota > Viridiplantae > Streptophyta > Magnoliopsida > Gentianales > Rubiaceae > Coffea > Coffea eugenioides. The sequence goes on from NC_040039.1 coordinate 1,915,575, forward strand.
TGGATGGTTGTGTTGTAATTGGACCTGTTCTAATGTTGCGTTAATTTTTTGAAGAATTTTCAAATGAATTGGATAGTGATATTTGAACTAATTGGTTGCGAATTGTATCTTTCTTATCAAATATCAATTTAATTAAGGCGTGATTGGATCTTATTTAATATTGGTATGCCATTTTTTCATGCTTTATCTAACTTGGACCAAAATTGCTTTAGTATGTGAAAATGTGTTTATGTGTGTAAAAAAAAAAATTTTGTATGTAAAAATATATTAAAGAAAATTTATGTATCAAAATCTATTAATTAATATATTTAGTAATATTTGGATCTGGATTTGAGATGACCCAATATAACCCAACCCAAAATTATTCCAATTTAAACTTGGATGGGTTGAATATAACCCATTTAAGTAAAAATTCAATATGACCCGTCCAACCCGTCCAACTGTCAATTATAATTAAATTATAGGAATTCTACCCGAAAAAAAAAGACTCACACACTGGACCTGCATCATGGTCTATTTCTTCTTTTTGGACTATTTTTGGGTTCTCAGAATTAAATCTATCGTCAGGCCAATTCCCCACTGCTCTATGGGCAGCAAGCCTGCTTCATTCTTTGCCCTTGTGGACCTTGTCTACTGCTCGAAATTCCCCGGTCGCGGTACAGAGAACGGTCATGTACGATAAAAGCCATAAAGGCTTAAACCCTCGCCTCGAGATTTTTCTGTAACGCAAAACACCGAACTCCCTAAAACCCCATTTGATTCAAATCCTCTAAACAGAACGAAGCGAGAAAAAGAAATATAATCTAACCGGGTGGAGAAAACATGATGAGGAGCATACTTATCTCAGCTTTCAGAAAAACTAAAAGCACAGTTAATCAAATTTCCTCAAATTCAAGATTATCAAGATCAGGGGTTTGCATTTCCAATGAGCCCTCCTCGCTGATCCACTCAAAAACTTTTCTTTTTCTTCTAATCTTATTCCTGCAAGCCAAACCAACATTATCAGAAGCTTGAGTAACTTGGGATTCAAAGCATTTCGTCGTCATTGTCCTAATCATAAGGTTCATTTCTTGTTCCTCTTCTCAAGTGTAATCAGCTTATTTTTGTATCTTATAGACCAACATAAATGTTTATTGCCCTTTCTCGTTTTTTTTTCCTTCCTTTTTTTTGGTATTTTATAGACAAATAGAAATGTCTATTCCGAAAATTTTTTTGGTATAATAGGTTTAGCATGTTTAGGTATTGATTAAAGATCATCCCTTTGTTCGAATTTGGTGGCAGCTTAATGTTAAGATTGTTAGTAGACAACTAGAAGCAGTGGATTTTTTGTGAAAAAAAGAAGATGGCATTTTTCCTTCGAATTTGATATGAACTGTTTCAATTCTTAGTCATATTGATAGGAAGCAACATGGAAATACTGCAGGTTTTAGCCATATCTTGATATGTTAGTTGCTTTGGTCTTTAATACCTCTGGGATAGGATGCTGTTAAAATCTCAATTGTAAGTTTGAAAACTGGGAAATTTGGCTTGATTAATGGGTAGAAGATCTTAACTTAGATGCTGTAATTCGGTTTGATCTTGTACTTTCGTTTCATGGACAAGGCAATGGACTTTATTAGCATTTGTTCTAACGATCATGGTTGCTAACCCAGATTTCTGGTTTTAGGGTTTCTGCAGACCATCCTTTAGGAATTTATCCACTGCAGCAGCTGCGTCTACAGAAAAGAAGGATTGAGGCTCCTTGTAACTGCTGGGCCTCGAGCCCAAAAGTTGGTTGGGATATGGCTTTTTGGATCTGCTGCTTGGGCCTTCAGTATGGTGGTGCTTGGTGGTATGACACGATTAACCAGATCGGGGCTTTCAATGACTGACTGGAAATTCACTGGGAGGCTTCCTCCTCTCAACAGATGAAGATTGGCTGGTTGAATTTGAGAAATATAAACAGTCACCTGAATATAAACGGTCAGTTGAGGTAGCAATTTATGCTTCTGTAGTTCAAATTATTTGCTGTTTTACTTTTGCAAGAATTAGTGTCATGTTTACAACATTAACTTTTTGGAACTCCTGATGCTGATATTTATTTATTTATTTACTGCATACGGTATTTCGTGTCTTGATGAATTTTCTGTGCTCTATGTTTGTTGATTAGGTCTCTACTAATCATTAAACGTGATAGTAATTTTTATGTCAGTCACAATATTTGTTAGTCATGTTCACTTGGGAGCACTTTTCGCTGCATTTCTTATTTTTGTTTTGTTGCAGTGTAAACAAAGGGATGAGTATTGATGATTTCAAGTCCATTTATTGGATGGAGTATGCACATCGAATATGGGGAAGAACACTGGGTATCATGTTTGCTCTGTCATTCTCTTACTTTCTTCGCAAGGGGTTATATTACTTTACAACTTGGACTTAGATTATCTGGGTTATTTTCTCTTGGTGCCGGGCATGGACTAATAGGTTGGTGGATGGTTAAAAGTGGTTCAAGAACTGGGTTTTCTACTTGCAATGATTAATATCTGACACGTTCTATTCAAAAAGGTCTAATTTCTTTTCCTTTATAGGACCCCGCATCGGAATATGCTGAACCAAGAGTCAGCCCTTTTCGCCTAGCGGCCCATCTTACTTCAGCATTTGTAATTTACAATGGGATCTTCTAGACTGCTCTTTCAGTTGTTATGCCTGAACCTCCTGTTGAGTCAGTAGCTTGGCTTAAGGGTGCTGCAAAAGTTAAGTGACTTGCCCTTCCTGTGAGCATTCTTGTCGGCATCACTGGTGTCTCAGGAGCATTTGTTGCAGGAAATGATGCTGTATTTACCTATTGCTTCTTTGCAACTTGACATGTTTGCCAATAATCAAAGGACAAGCTCTGTATTTTATGATATAGATACACACACACACACACATTTTAACTTGTGGCTGCACCTCGTGCCTTTAACACTTTCCCAAAGATGGGTGATACATGGGTTCCAGAAGATATTTTTAGTATGAAGCCTCTTCTGCGGAACTTCTTTGAGAATACATCAATTGCGCAGGTAACCTCTCTTAGTTTCTATCAGACTTCACATTTACAGAAATATTATTGGATTCCAAATGAATTGGTGAACTTTATTTATTCTCATTAGGAAGTGTGCTATCTTTGTTTATTATCAATAGTTTCATTGTAGGAATCTACTTATGAAATGAAATGATGTGGACACTGACACAAGAAAAGGTTGGACATTTGATGTTACATTTATTTTCTTTTTCTTTTTCTTCTAGCAAAATTTAGCACATTGAAGAGATGCTTCTCAGATAATGTTGACCTTCTCCTTTGGGATCATCAGGACAGAAATAGAAGTGTGAATCAAGTACTCAACCTGGTACGTTGACATTGATAATGATTGTAGATGGAAGATACAAAGTCAGATTTACTGTAGTCAAGATGCTATGAGAAAACTTTCAAGCAATGTACGTTTAATAATCTTGAAGTTTTATGGCTTGGCTGCATAAGTATTTACTTTGTGTGATATTTGACTCAATTCACTGTATGACAAACTTGGCTCTCTAATGCTTAAGTTCTTGAAAGATGTAAAGTGACCAGATGCAAATATGAAATCTCATCTCTGTTAGAATCCATATTTTGTGCTGGTATGCAAAATTTTCTGATAACAAGACTCGATTTCTTTAACAGCTAGATCATCGTGTACTTGGCACTACGACTTTAGCAGCAATTGGTGGCTTATGGTTCTCAACTCAGAAACTGGACCTGCATCCTGCCATACGCTCCTTGATCGGAAGTATAGTAGGCGTGGCTGCTCTCCAGGTGTGTCCTACTAAGTTCTAGCAATTCTTGTTGGCGAGCTTTATCGCAGCTTTATCGCAATTGTCCGGCCAGTTCCTTGGCATGATTGCCTTTGTCAGACACGCATGAATGATTTTACATTTATCTATTAAATAAATTTTGCTTTGTCGGCAGGTCACTTTGAGGGTATCAACTCTTCTGTCATAAGTACCTGTGTCACTTGGCACAGCTCATCAAGCTGGAGTTCTAACGCTTCTAAGTCTGATGCTTCTGCTCAATCACACCGTACGTCGGCCTTCGGTGTCACTTCTGAAGACTCTGCCGCCTGTTGTAAAAATAGTCACCTAGACGATCATCAGGATAATGTGTATTAGACGGCGGATTATTTTCCACTTCCCATATTTAGATTACTTAAAAAGAAACTGCAAATGAGAGTTCTGAATGTAGCTGTTGTATGGAAGAAGATTTGGTGCAAAATGGTGTCTTTCTTGCATCTGCAATTTTTGTCATAAGTGGGAGTGCTCATTATTTTAGAACCATTGTGGTCCTTCATGCAATGTTTTTCATTCTTTTTTCCACTTAGGAGTATTCCAACCTTTCGATTTTGTTCCAAGGATACGCATCAAAGTAACACATAGTGATCAATCACGGGCAATGTTTTCAAACTCGGACCGGACCGGCCAGTTCAATCACAAACTGGTCATGTGTCCGGTCCGGTTCATAGTCTTTGTTGACCTGGACCAAGAACTGGTCAAAATTGTAAAAACTATAAAACTCGTTAAAACCAGTTCAACCTGTGAACCGCGGTTCTCCAACTAAGATTGTGATGAGATTAGGAATTAGGACCGACGAGGATTGATCGTAAGCATTTTCTTTTGAGAGTAACAACTAAGATTGTGATGTGAGTAGGGGTGAGCAGATTTGCTTCGTACCGAATTCATAACCGATTTCAAATTCAATTCGGTAATTTGAAATCGGGTATTTGGTAATTCGGTACCAATTCGGTGCATACCGAATTCACCGAATTCTAATATGGTATAAAATAGGTAATGAGATTATGAATTTGGTAATAACCGATTTCGAATTCAAAATTCGGTAATTGAAATCGGGTACAAAACTGCATTCGAATACCAAATTGATATATAAAATTATATAATATATAGATAAATGCTATTTAGTATTAGTATATACTACTAATACTTTATTATATTAAATAGGTAAATGCTATTAATAATAATTAGTATATGGTATTATCATCATATCATGTACTTATAATACTAATAATATATAATAATGTACAATATATTTATATTATTTTAGTATTTATTAATTGTTATATGACTACAATAATGCATAGTAATACATTACAATATAAGATAACTATAATAGTTATTATTTTATACATGAGTAACATACTAACATGACTAGAATTAGATAATAATTAATACATATATGTATAATACTAAATATTAAACAATAAACATAATTAGTAATTAGAATTTAGATATTGGTAATTTGATACATCATTCATGTTTGAATTATTGAATATTTGAATGCGTAATCTATAACTTGCAAGTATTAGTGTACTCTAAATTTACATTACATATTCACTAATCTTAAGGTTTTAAGTATAGATAAGACAACTAAGCAGTGTAAGTGAATGTATATGAATTGTTAATCAATGTATTAGTGTATTGACTTTCACAATAACATATGTAAGTAAATAAGTTTAATTTTGATTTGAAATAAATTATAAGTTTGTAACTAACATAACTTATCACTAATCATTGTAATTTGTAAGTTTGTAACTAATATTACTTATTATTAATCATTGTAAATTATAAATTCATAAATTATTACTAATCATTGTACAGCCTAAGGTTTATTCTAGTTTAAATTAATCACTTTTTATGTGTTCCTTAAATCATAGACTAAGGATTGTAGGTATAAGTGATCAAATAAGTTAAAATTCATATTATCTATTTACTAATCTTAAGGCTTTAAGTATAGACAAAATAACTAAACTGTGTAAGTGAATGCATGTGAGTTGCAAATCAAGTAAATAAGTTTTATTTTGATTTGAAATAAATTATAAGTTTGTAATTAATGTAACTTATCACTAATCATTGATTCATTGTAATTTATAAGTTTGTAACTAATATTACTTATTATTAATCATTGTAAATTATAAATTCATTGTAACTACTAACTAAATTAGTTTAAATTAATCACTTTTTATGTGTTTTTTAAATCATAGACCAAGAATTTTAGGTATAAGTGATCAAATAAATGCCAATTAAACCACAAAATGATTTGAACATAAGTAATGTGTTCAATTATGAATAAATTTGGGGATCAAATCAGTAATAATTTTTAAATCATTGAGGAGCATAATGAATGTATTATAATTTAGGAGCCCCAATTTATAAATTAAAAATTACAAAATCACTTCATTTGGGAAGAGTCGGATTTCATCTTCAGCTGATGACAAGTGAGAAAACAACCATTGCAAATTTGCAATATTGCATGGTGCCGTGACTGCCGTCACCTAGGGCTTTCACAGCACTAACACTCCCAAGTCCCAATTCCCAAATCGAAGCTGCTCTCCGCCTCTCCGGCCTCCGCCAGTCCGCCGCGCTCTACGCCTCCTGTCGGCTGTGTCCTGCCGTGCTGGTTCATCGCTGCCGAGTGTCGAAGACGAAGCACCAAGATCTCACTGGTTCATCGCTGGTTCATCACTGCTCATCTCTGGCTCGCTTAGGTAAGTGCTCCTCTGTTTTTGGCTCTGTGTATCTGGCATTAAAATGGGCCAAGATCGACTAGGAAATTTGTTATCCTGAATTGATAAGGGGACGAAATCTGAGTTTCGAATTGCAAACTCTAACTGTTGTAGTAGTTTAGATTAGGTGTGATATAACATAAGCTTTGTATTTTATACACAAGAAAGCTCTCTCCAGTTGTGCAGCCTTTAAAAGTTAAGGCCTTGGGGAAAAATTCCACCTTTTACCCGTTAGAAAAATTAAAAAGGAAAAAACTTGCTAAAATGAAAATTTTACCTCCTTGTCCGTGGAGATTCTCAATCTCTGGTGCACATCTAGTGAAAGTACGGCTCCAGAAGTTGTACCTAGGATTCTGGATATGAATTTTCTGCAATGTGTAAAAGAAGAAACATCTATGTATAAATAAGCAGAAAGGTCACCTTAATAAGCTCAATAAAAGTAATCAGCTCCTGAATAAGTAATGGAAAGCATTGGAGCAAGTCTAGAACATATCGAAGAGAGCAATTTAGCTTTTATAACTACAAACCAGTAGAAGGCCTACATATGTCTAGCTTCTTTACATATTTTCAGTCTAATATTTGTAGCTTTCTCATGGCTTGCGGGGGTTGGTAGTTGCTGAACTATAAAGATTGGTTTTATATATTCTCTTAATTTGCTTCAGGGTTTTTTTTTACATAATAGATGAATTCGGTTGGACCGAATTCATTACCGTTTTCGAATTTGAAATCGGGTACCGCATGAATTCGGTAATGCCCAATTTGAAATTGAAAACGGTTTAGATTTCTATAGGTACAATAACCGAAAAAACCGAATTCAGCGCACCGATTTACCGCATTTGCACCGAATGCTCACCCCTAGATGTGAGTGCTATGTTGGTTGCTGGTGGACAATTTGTCAAAACACTTATAAGGGTCCATGATCTCGAAAGTATGCTTTGATATGTGAGGATAATCGGATCAAACGCATTCAAACTTTTTTTCAAAAAAAAAAATTAAGACCCTATTTGATAAATCAATTTAACACTTAAATTTAATATTTTATAACAAAAATTAAACATCTGAATTAATTAACTGACACTGAATTTTCTAGGCAAAAATTGCTTCCAAAATTAAGCAATAAATTATTCACGTATCACTGAATGTGATATGCACATAAATATATTATATTTAAATACTTAACAATTTAATAAATTAATGAATTCAAATTTCAGATTTCAATTTTATCAAATGTATCCAATGCTAAGTAATAATAGACTATTTTACTCTGTTGCTGTTTTTCTTCCCCCTTTTTTTTGGTCACACCGTGTTACAATTTTCACAAAAGCGAAAGGACTCGCACTGGACTGCGTCATAGTCTAATTCTGCTTTTTGGACTATTTTTGGGTTATGAGAATTAATTCTATCGTCGGGCTAATTCCTCGCTGCTCCATAGGCAGCAAGCCTGCTTCATTCTTTGCCCTTGTGGACCCTCTGTCTATTGCTCGAAATTTCCTTGTCGCGGTTCAGAAAACGGTCATGTAATGTAAGATAAAAAGCCATAAAGGCTTAAACCCTCGCTACGAGACTCTTTTGTAACTCAAAACACCAAACTCCTTAAAACCAATGTTTTCAAACTCGGACCGGACCGACCGGTTCGACCGCAAACTGGTCATGTGTCCGGTTCGATTCATAGTCTTTGTTGACCTGAACCAAGAACCGGTCAAAATTGTAAAAACCGTAAAACCCGTTAAAATCGGTTCAACCCATGAACCGCGGTTCTCCAATTTTTGACCGAATTTTCAATTTTGACCGCAATTATCTAAAGTCTAAACCTAATCTTCACTTATTCAGTTCACTCTTCAGTCTTCAGCCTTCACGACACTCTTCGCTTCGCCGCTTCAACTCAATTCATTTGTTTCGATTCTCATTTCTCAGCTGCTACCCATCAATTCATCAACAGCTTTAGGGACATCACGATTCTCAGCTTTAGGTTTAGGGACATCAATTCACCAATGCATCTCAATTCATCTCAGCTGCTACCTTCACGATTCTCAATTCATCTCAACTGCTACCTTCACGATTCTCATTTAAGATTTACTATTGCACTCCTGAAAGGCCTCAAGCTTATACCAGGTTTGTTTATCCTTTTTTCCTTTTTTTTCCTTTCGTTGTTGATTATTGGGTTTTGGTTGCCCTTCCGTCCCCTCGGCCCTCTGTATAATGTATATATACTGCCGTAATTTTTGGGCATATGATCCTTATTAACTTGTCATTGCAGCAGTAGCTAAATGATTATATTATAAGCTGATCAGCCTAAATCAATTTTTTTTTTTGGTTTGTCCTCAAATTAGATAAGCTGTCAGTCTTAGGGATGTGCAAACTCGAAAAATTTTGATTTCGAAACCGATTTCGAATTGAATTCGGAATTTCGATAATTCGGAACTGAAATCGGTAATTCCGTTTTCGAATTCGTCGAATTCGGGTCAAATTCGAAAATAAAAATTTTGAAATCGGAGTTACCGATTTCGAATTGGGATATTCGATTTAGGAAATTCGAATTCGATTTCTAATAATAATATTTAAATATAATTATAACATAATAAGTTTACTAATTGAAATCGAGCTTCCGAGTTCCGACAAAATGAGCTTCCCTATCTGCAAAAACCTAAATTTCTCTTAACTCACCTTGTGCTTCCGCCGCGCCGCCTCTTCCTTCATCGCCTCTTCGTCACCGCTTGACTCACCGAGTCACCGACGAAGCTTACTCTCTCTCACTCTCTTTCACCGACTCAGTTTACTCTCTCACCGACACCCCTTCTCACCGCTTCCATCGCCTCTTTCACCTCAGAGATTTCACTCGTGATTTGCATCACACCTGAAACTGAACACCAGTTCTTCAAGTCCGACAGAGACAGACACCATCAGCCTTCATATTCAAGACTGTCGGACAATTTGAGGTACGCCAGTGCTTTTACTCACCTTTTTCAGCTATGTTTCTTACGCCAGTGATTTTTCATCAATAATTTCAATGGCATGCTCAATCCTTATTTTTTCTTAGTTAAATGCGTTCTTTGGGTACTAATACGCACAAAAAATGGTTTTGAGTGTTAATTAACAAATTGTATTATTTGACCTTTTTAATTTCTTTGTTTCTTCTTCTCCCTGACATACACGGAGCAACAGAGGTGCAACAGAGGTGCTGAACTTTTGTTTTTCAACTTCTGTTTTTCACTTATGTGTTTTCCAAGCACATCTTGAAAACCATCCAGCAGGCAGACGCCATTGTACATTTTTGTGCACTGTATGTGTTTTCTGTTCATGCTTCTGGCTGCGAACATTAAATTTGTCAAAAGACAGTTTGCCCGTTTCTAAATTTATATATGACAATGTAAATTAGGGTGTTTGCCTATTTTTAAGTTGATTAGTCATGGAATATGTGAATGTGCTGAAGGTGCTATGACTTTCAGTTACAATTGGCATTTGTTTGTGCTCTTTCTGAGATCTCTGAAACTCAGCACTCAGCAGGGTTGAACTTTAATAGATAGAAGATAATGATTAGATGTGTTCATGACATGTTCGTGGATTAAATTGGTGTTAATGATTCTGGTTAACAACCTGTTTTGGTTGGAGGAGGAACGGCTTTCAAATCTCCTCTTAAATAGAGGCGGAAAAAAAAAAGAATTCGGGGAATTCGGAATCCACCGTATTCCGAATTCAATTCGGTATCGAATTCGAAATCGGAATTAGCCATTTCGAAATCGAATTCGGTCGGGAAAACTGAAGCCAAAATTTCGAAAATTTCCGATTTCAAACTTCCGAATTACCGCTTTCGATTTCGATGCACACCCCTAGTCAGTCTGTTTGTCCTGCAATTTTCCTTTTTTTTGACTCGTTAGATAATTTGGTTGCCCTGTTGTTGAGTTGCGCCGCTGGTGAAACCGGAACTTAATTGGGAGGTAGACTCCCTATTAATGTTTTTGGCCGACAATCAAAAATGTCAATTAATTGGTGGTCAGGTACCAGATGTTGGTACTAAACTGCTAAATTCCCAGTATTTCACTGCTAAATTCCACCAACGGCCTCAGTAAAAGTCTTTTTCTTTTGGTATTATCTGAAAACTGGATAAAAAAAAGTCCTCGGTCTTTCAGTTGGACAGCCTATCATATGGTCCCTTCTGTCACTTAATTCAGTAATTGATAACCAAGTCATTGTGGAGTTGTATTATAATTTGATATTGAAGCATGTAGAAAGTTTCCCTTGCTTCAAGTACTTCCATTTGGCGAATTGGGATGAATTTTTGACACGTTTGGTTACTTGGTGAAGTGAAGTGAGAATTTGACACAATCTTCCAAAGCATGTTTTTCAGTTGTTGAACAAATCTTCTTGTTTGTCTTGTCAGGTTAATATAACAGGTTAACATAGATATAATAACCATGACTCTTTCAATAATAATCTCATACTACCATTTATCATAGTTGCCAGTCTTTCAATCTTTAGCTGTTATAGGTAAACACTTAATCCTATAATTAGAAAACTTTATTAACCGAAGTGCAGCGACACAAAGATTCTATGATGAAACAGAATTTGATTTTCTGTACAGCAAGGTTCTTTTCTTACTTTAGCCAAAGCTTTTTCTGCTTGTCTATAAGACAAAATGTTTATACATATCTGGTTTCTGTCCTTTTGGTGTATATTCTTCAAATCATCTTTTCTACAATCCACCATTAGTGTATTTCACAGAAGCTCAAATGCTACTCCACTTATTAAATAATATAAGTCCCTTGCTAGGTTTACATGCTACTAAATCATTCCGTGACCTCCTGTTTCTGAAAGGTAAACAACCAAATCTATTGTTGACTAATTAGAGCTCATTAAATTATGCACAACTTACAGTTGGAAAACTATTATGTCTACATATTAAGACTGCTGTCTAATACCAAACATGTACAAGGAGTCTGAATACTAGAGAAGCAACCAAAAGCTGCCAGGTGTAACCAAGAATGTTAGAATATAAATTCTAGCCTAGGTATAAAAATTCTGAGTTACATGAATATATTTTTGACATCACTAAGAACAATTCTAACCGTGGATGATTCTAACTATGTTCTTGAGGCTAATGATTCTGCAATTGGCCTTAGTCTGACAACCCTAAAGAAACTGTCCTGGTCAAACCTACTTAAGTACTTGTAAACAGATTGCAAATATAGAATTAAAGACTATCCCAGACAATGGAAGAAAAACAAAAGCTTAATAAAGGACCTTTTGAAGCTTTGTTGTCCCAGAATGAATGATGAAGCTTTGTTGTCAAGATGACTTATCATGATGACGACTTATAAATTGGACTTGTTTGGACCTTTTGATTGTTTTCTAGACTTGTATTGTTTTTTGTTAATTCTAATATTTAGACAATTGGACATGTAAGTTGGATAACTATGTTAATTGTGTGTGTTAATTGTTGGATATTGCTCTTATGTTAATTGTAGTTTAGCATTTATATCTTATTCTGTGCATAGATGTGTGTGTGTGTGTGTGTTTCCTGAGCTAGGAAACTTGCATTTAGATTTAATCTAATGCTGCTGTTCATGGAAAGGCATGTAGATAGTACACTAACAGGAGATGCAAATTAGGATATATATATTATTTATTTATTTATTGAACCAGGGTTGAACCGGTCCGACCGGTTGAATCTCGACCCTTTCACTTCACCAGTTCGCTTGACGGTCCGGGTTTTAAAACATTGATCACGGGACTTGCTGGTAATTATCAGGTTACGAAACTAGTCGGATCACTCGTAGGGGGCTTGCAGTGATTTTCATTTGATCATACGTAAATGTTTATTTTTGGCATCAAAATGTAGCATAGTTGGTAATATGTCAGGATTAGAAATAGCTTGAAGTTTTATATCAAATGAAATTTATCAGTCTGTCTTCAAAGTAAGATAAAAAAAAATTTGGGTGTAAAAAATTATAAGTTCTCATCAATTGTGTGGGTTAATTCGTAGGAAATGATATGAAACCTTAGAGGTTATAAAATAATAATTTATTTTTTTTTTAATAATTAGAAATGAACATTGAATTGGGTGGTAAAATAGATTTAACATTCTCGGGTACCATGTTTTCGGATCCGATCTGAAAATCCCTAATGACCATTGTAGCCCTCAAATTATACGTCCGTTGATTCAAACTTAGGCTTCATTTGAATCGAGAGAAAAGGATAGAAAAGAAAGTATCCTGAAGGAAAGTATTACCATTTCATTTCTTTAGAAGTTTTAACAAGGACGGAAGAGAAACGAAATGAACGGATGGGATTTCCTCTAATTGGTGAAAATTTTTCCACCCAAAATTGGAAGGAAAATGACGGAAACTTGTTGGGCGCCAAAGGATATTTTTAATATGACAATTTTATCCTTTAAAAGTTGATACAAAACGTCGTTATTCCCGATATATCCTAGAGTTGATTTGTAAAAGCATCAATGCAAAGCTTTCTGAGTTCTATACTTTCTATACTTCCAACTAGTTCTTTGATTTTTTTTTGTTCTTCATCCACAATTCAATAATAAAAGATATTTCTTTAACTCAATCTCTTCTTTCTTTCTTTGCTCAATCTTCTCTAGAAAATTGTGAAAAAGTATTTTTTTGTGTATAGATTGTTATTGTTTATAAAAAGTTCTAAATTTTTTGTTCATTTTCTATCTCATAAAATTCTTGTCAACGAACTCTTGATTTTTATAGTATTGATTTGTGATTATATCTTGCATGGATATGGTACGTGTAAGCTCCAGCGGTAATACATGAATATGAAATTTGAATGCATACAATATGTTTGTTAATTTGCCTACGTAAGCTTCAAATTAAAAAATGATCCAACAAGAACTTTCATTTCTCATGGATTCCAGTTTTCGTGTTATAAATCAACAATCCAAACAGCTTCACAAAAACTGATGCCTCTAGGAGTTTTATCATCCATGGGATCAGCCCCTGACTCTGATCATCTGATCACAGACAATTAGCTTTTTGTAAATAGGGCTAATAATTATGAAACGTATAAAAATGTGCTCTACACCATTTGAGAACTCAACTTATTATTATTCATCTTGTGAGAATGCGCATGCAATTGTTTTGGAATTTTATCCTGTCCAAATATTCTATTTATTGGAACAAGAAAAGCTAATATTTGGACTTTAATTTAAAAATTGAAAGGGAAAATACGTAAAGTTATATTCTCATAAAATTTTTTCTTTTCATATCTCTCCAACTCTCAAATAAGAGAAACACATTTCTTTTCTTTTCTTTCATTGAACTCCCAAACCAAATATGGATCTTTTCCCTTCTTTTCCTTTCTTTCCTAAGTTATCTTTTCCTTTCCTTTCCTTTCTTTTCTTTTCTCGTCCTTCATAAACTCCCTAACTAAGCCTTAGGGTTTATCGTTTTTGCTCTCAACTCTCTAGTCTCTCTTCAATGGCAGCCAGTAATCACATTCCGGGCATGTACGGCGTCGCATTGAAGCCTCAGCTACTGCGGTCACTTCTTAGGGAATACATCCCAGACGAAAAACACTCCTTCAGAAACTCTTTGGACGTCTCTCACGCCGTATCTGCCGTTAAAACTCATCATCTCCTCTGGGAATGGGCCCCATCTTCCACCGACCAAAAGCTCAGTGACGGCTGGAAGTCGGCCGTCGATGCCTGGGTCAATCGGGTCTCCGCCCTTGCTTCCAGCAGCATGGTAAAATATTCTAGAGCACATTCTATATTTACGTTTCTCCTCAATCATTAGTCACACTTGATCATATGCTTTTAAACTAATCATCTTTTCAATGTAAAGCAAAATGGTATCATGGCACACGCATTTTAGTTAGAGATATGTAAACTCAGAAAGTATGAGTCAAAATGGTGTGGAACTGAGTCAGGGACTCTCAAATTAGCAAAAATCCAAACCCATCTCAACTTCACAAAACATCAGTTTAGAACCCTTATAATTTGTGAGAAGTTAAACTCCGTGTTGATTGTAGTAATAGAGAAAATTGGGCTGTAAGCCGATGAGTTAAAATTAGGTTCATAACTGAAAGGTGTGAGCACCTTGATTTGTGGTTCCAACAAGTTATGCAGCTTTTTTTTCATTAGTATATGCATGTATATATATATATATATTTTTTCTTATTAGGTGAATGCGGTATTTCAGTTTTATGTTGTATACTCAAATGCTATTGCAACAGAGACCCACATATACATATGCATGTGTACAATTGTCTAAAAGTGATAGATTGCAAAATCATACTTAAACAGAAACAATTATTATATACTCTTTTAGAAGTTGTCAAGAGCCACGGGGAACTCATTTCAGGAGTAATCTGAATGAATATTATACAGCCAGATAAATCCTGGGCTGGAATATGCTTGCTAGGATTGACAAGTCAGGAATGCAGTTCAGAGCGTTTTTTGGCTTCCTACTCAGAATGGTTCAACAAGATCTTGTCTCATATGCAGGTATTTGAGCTTTTCCCAGTGACATATCAGACATTTTTTGCCTATTAGAGATATCTTTTCTCGTGCTTGATGTTAATCTGTCATTTAAATGTTTTCTGGAAATCACTGGACTCTTTGAGCAACCAAATTCTAAGTGGTGTTGTTGCCATCTGTAGCTTTCCATCTTTATGATTTAAAAATGCTATTAATCAAATTCATCAATTTTGCCTTTCCTTTTCCTCAATTGCAATTATTATTCCTGCATTTTTACCTCGACTAATGTCACAGTTCATGTATTCCTGTTGCTCCCAACTGAATGTCGTACTTTGATGGCGGCAAGTATGTTAAGAGAGACTTGAGGGAAGGGAGAAACATTTACGACCACCATATTGGTCGAATGACAAACACATAGGTAAAATTTTGGCGTATAAAGAACAAAGGGATGTAGGATTATATGGTTTCTAAGAAACGTGAACATAATTTTGTGATTGACTGGGGATAGAGGGGGTTTCTTGGTTCAATCATACCAATATTAAACACTACTATGTCCGGTATTTACCTCATAGCTGTAAAAATTTTGAAATCCTGCTGTTACTATGGGGATTCACATCTTGCTATCTTTCCTTGCTTTCTCATAACCTTAACAGTGCTCTTTAGTTGAAACTCTATTAAATAATTTACTGATAAAGATATTCTTTCTTTCTTTTTTCTTTTTTCCCTTTTGTCACTATGAGCAGCCTCCTTCAGATTCCCATTTCGTGAGGGTCGCTTCTTGTGCCTCAATGTCTGATCTGTTCACAAGGTTTGTTTTGTACTTTACAGCATTAAAAAAACAATTCTCCATGACACGAGTTTAGGGATTATTTCTGGATTTCCTTTTTGATGTCTTATTTTTAATCTTAAGAGCATTTCCTGCATTTCTGCAAAGGGAATCCAAAGAAAGATGTTGCAGAGAAGAACTGTGCAGTCTATCTTTTCTTTCTTGATGCTGAGTGGGTTTAGGAGTTAACTTGTTGAGATGTTATTCAATAGCATGCTTGCTCTTTCAAGCTTAAATTTGTTAGTAGAAGTGCTTGGCTTGTCATGAAATGCGTTCTTGCAGTATCCATAGCAGTGCTGCTCATGTTTTGACTGACTTAGGTTGGGTGGATTTCCTAATGCGAAGAAAGATGGGAATTCGCAAGCCTCTAAGCTTATTCAACCAGTACTGAAGCTATTAAATGAGGATAGCTCTGATGCCTTCTGGGTAGGTATAAATCTGTAGGAAATTCTTTTTTTTTTTTGGGAAATTTTTTTCCTCACGAATTGATCTATTTAACTCCTGAACTGATTGATTTCATTCTACCACATTTGATGCATAAAATATTTATTCCTCTTGCAAGTTTTGCATTTCTTTATGATTTCCCATTTAAATATAAAATGTGGTAGTATTCTAGAAGAATAGTTTGTTTGGATAGGAAGATTTGCAAAAAAAATTTCAAATTTTTTTCTACTTATATCATAAACACAATTTCCAACCACCTTTTTATCTCACATACATCACATCACAAAAAGTGTTACAGCAATTGTTGCAAATAACCTCCAATCCAAACAAACTCAAGCATATCCTACTTCTCACAATATCTTTTCAATGAAATTAATCCTGGAGAAAACGATATAGTTATTAAATTTTTTTGACTTTACCAGGATTCTGGTGTCTTGTTCTTCATCAACCTGCATTCCAAAGTCAATAATTGCGTACTGCTTTTTGATTTGTATGTTTTCATAGTAGTAGAGTTATGCAGAATTTCACAGTTGTTTGTCCTTTTCAATCTGTAAGTTCTTTTTTTTTTTTTCATGATTGGCTTGTGCAGGAAGAAGCTATTTCCTTATTGTGCACACTTACAAATGTTTTTCCAGCTTCTGTCAGCCGACACTACGATAGTGTGAGTAGTTCTTTCTATATGAAATGATTTTTTCATGCATCTTGTTGATAATCTATTCTCAAATGCCAATGGGTGTTTGCTGTCCGGATTTGAGTTATTTTGAGAATCACCAAAAACTTTTTCTTGTTTACTTACAATTATGTATAGGTTAAGAAATGAAGGCGGCCACTATTTACATGCTAGAAATGTAGAACCACATACTTATCTATGGTCTTTTGCCAGCACTGTTCTTTGCAGAACATGAATCTAAGTGGAGAACTATATAGTAGAATTGGCCTGCAAAGAAAGATGTATAGTTTGAAATGCTACATCTCATCCTGGGTAATGTTTGCTTGATGTTTAGGGTTCCTAAACTTGCGTTGTTAGTCAGGTAGGGATTTCTGGGGTAACCTTTTATTGTTTTTCTTTCTCCTGGTGAGGTATTGACAATGCAACAGATTGCATGTAAATTCATGTTGGAAATTTGCTAATATAAACTTGGGAAAAAGCATTGTTAATCTTTTGAGTGGTGAGAGGATTGGGCTTTAGAAATTTTAAAACACTAATTATGGATCCACTTTCCTTTTTTTAATTTGCTTACAGAATGTCCTTAAGGCACTAAATAAAGAAAAACTATGTAATATATAAACAAAAGATTTACAAGTTATTTTTTTTCTTTGATGGGGAGTCGACATGGCAATAACTAGATTAATAAGGGAATAAAAACTGAAAGAGCATTACTTTGGGATTATTTTTCGAAAAGTAGATTAGTTTAGCCAAAAACTCATCCAAGGGTCATAGTTTGGAGCAAATACATACCATAACATGATTCTTAGTTCTCCTCATCACATATATTGCTACAGAATTCCACTCGCCAAGGGAACAACCAACAAGCGGCCACGGAAACACGGCGATGAGATGCATTCAGATGCGCTCCAATAGAAGTGACCAGGTGCGCAATTTGCTAATGTTTTTTTGTTTTTAATCCATTAGCGAAGTGGTGGTGTCAACGATCAGCTTGTGTTGACACTTGACACTGAAACTTAAACTTCTGATAATCCTAAAGTGAAAATTTGTCATGCATTTTATGTGTAAATCTCCACTTCTTTCCTGATACTAGGCATCCTAGAAACGCCATTCTAGTCCTGCATTCTCGTTTGGGCTACAACCCACATTGTCTGACTTTATTATTGTTTTAACAGTAATTCCCTTATCTAATACTGTGAATTCTATTTCAGTGTAGTCTGCTCGAAATGCTACTTATTAGTTAATACTACTAGTTATTTTCTTTCCTACGTTAGCTAGCTCTCATTTTCTTCTTTATCGGGCTGAAATATTGGGATCTCTTAGGTTTTACCAAAGCCAAGCAAGAGAATCTAGAGGATTGGTCAAAAAAGAAATACTACTACTGAGACAAAAAACCAAAACAAAAAATTAGTAGTGGAGTACGTAGGTGGAGAGTTGAGTGAGAGTCAATCAAGTCTTCTCATGCTTGCTGGAAAAAGTTATGCTTCATTTGACTCGAAAGATGGAAAGCAACTAACTTTAGTTCTCTGGCCGGATGCAAATATGAAATCTCATCTCTGTTAGAATCCATATTTTGTGTTGGTATGCAAAATTTTCTAATAACAAGACTCGATTTCTTTAACAGCTAGATCATCGTATACTTGCCACTACGACTTTAGAAGCAATTGGTGGCTTATGGTTCTCAACTCGGAAACTGGAACTTCATCCTGCCATACGCTCCTTGATTGGAAGTATAGTAGGCATGACTGCTCTCCAGGTGTGTCCTACTAAGTTCTAACAATCCTCGTTGGCGAGTTTTATCACAATTGTCTGGCCAGTTCCTTGGCATGATTGCCTTTGTCAGACATGCATAAATGATTTTACATTTATGTGTTAAATAAAATTTACTCCATCGGTAGGTCACTTTGAGAGTATCAACTCTTCTGTCATTCGTACCTGTGTCATCTGGCAGTTGGCATAGCTCATCAAGCTGGAGCTCTAACGCTTCTAAGTATGATGCTTCTGCTCAATCACACCATACGTCGGCCGATGTCACTTCTAAAGACTCTGTCTCCTGTTGTAAAAACAGCCACCTAGATGATCATCAGGACAATGTGTAGTAGACGGCAGATTATTTTCAGCTTCCGATATTTAGATTACTTAAAAAAAAAAACTGCAAATGAGAGTTCTGAATGTAGCTGTTGTATGGAAGAAAGGTTTGGTGCAAGCCTCTCTTGCAGCTGCAATTTCTGTCAATCAGTGGGAATGCTCATTATTTTAGAACCATTGTGGAATTTTCTTTTTCTTTTTTTTTTGTCACTTTTAGGAATTCCAACCTTTTGACTAGACTAACCTCTTAAAGCTGCGCAGAGTTTTTGCCCCAAAAATACGTAGCAATGTAGAGTTTTACGCCAAAAATATGCAGCCATGTAGTACACGAGGATTAATAATGGGATCTGCCGATAATTATTAGATTACGAAATTAGTCGGACTACCCGTGGAGGATTTGTAGTGATTTTCATTTGATGATACACAAATGTTTATTTTGGCATCCCAATGTAACATAGTTGGTAATAAGCCAGGAATTAGAAATAACTCGAAGTTTTATGTCCAATGAAATTTACAAGTTTGTCTTCAAAGTGAGAAAAAAAAAATTGGGATGAAAAAAACTATAAGTTCTCATCAATTATGTTGATTAATTCTTGCGGAATGATATGAAACCTTAAAGGCTATAAGATAATAATTGAAAAAAAAACTCAAAAGAAAATAAGAAAGCGAAAAGTTAAATCATCTATAAATTGAACATTGAATTGGGTGGTAAAATCAATTTAACATTCTCAGGTACCATGTTCCTCGGTGGGTAGTGCACCCGTCTGATTAAGTGATAATCCTGTCCCTATCCGTCTCCCGTAGGTTCAGTTGGATCTCCCCCAGTAGTTAGATTAGGATATAAATACAAAAATGATGATTGACAAAAAAAATTAAAAAATTTAAAAAATGCAGGGTTTATCAATTATACCCTCAACTTTCTCGTCTCTCTTCAATGGCGGCCAGTAGTCACATTCAAGGTATGTACGACATCGCATTGAAGCCTTAGCTACTGCGGTCACTTTTCAAGGAATACATCCCGGACGAAAAACACCCATCAGAAACCTTTCAGACCTCTCTCACGTTGTCTCTGCCATCAAAACTCATTGTTTCCTCTCGGAATGAGCCCTATCTTCCACCGACCAAAAGCTCATTGACAGATGGAACAGACTGATGCCCCAAATTCACCACCTTCATGCTCATTTCTTTCGGAAGGAGAATCACCATGAGGAAGCTTTTCAAATGCTGGATGGGTAGAGGTCCCAGAGGATTCTTTATCACTGCTGGTATATTTTCCAAGGTCATTGACATCTGTTTCATCACCATTTGCTAACCACCTTTCGTACAGATCATCATCTGATAGGGTATAATTTGTTAGTAATTTTATTATTAATTTCCCCTTCTATCCCGGACAAATATTGCGTTAATTGCTGATATTTACTCATATTTGGTATCTGGACCCAATTCCAGGAGTGGAGCAGATAACTACAAAAAGAGGGACTTTTGGATGCAAATTTGGGGAGACTCCAGTAGAAAGCCTTAATTGGCGGGGACCACAAGAGCTACAAGAGCTAGTAAAGGCAACGTACAAAGCCGGAGGAACAAGAAGTAGAACTTGGAGTCTTGTACCTGGTTGGTGGGGACCGCGCAGAGGCTCAAAATATTGAGAAGGATTCGGCAGACTTGCACTATATCGTGGGGACCACTGGATGAGCTTGGGTGATCTTTCCCTTGGCTCTTTAAAAGGCAACAAACGCACAGAAGCAAGGGGACCACCTTTTAGTTTAGTTTTTTTAGCCTAGTCTTTGGTTTTTCTTTTCTTTTCCCTGGACTGGCCTCTGACACACGCCAGGTGTTCGACAAAATTCCCCAACGGGAAAAACATCTTTTATTCCTTGCTTCTCAATAGAAAACGCTATGCCTTTGCAATCCATTAATTCGTGTGGTGATTTAATTATGCGGCGTGGCTAAATCTTCCATCTAGTCAAGGGTCAACTCGACGGCGCAGTCCCGTAAATCTGTGAGATCTAATTAGTTTTCACGTGTTCCTTTATTTATTAATATTTGCACGTTATCTGCTTGAATTTTCATGGAATTATTTTATTAATTGGATGTCAAGGGCCCGATGTTCAATGTGATTTATTAATCTCGTGCCAATTTAGTCAATTAAATCCGTAATTGTTTGATTGATTAATGTTAGTGGCAACTGGTGTGTTTACACATTGGGGGAACGTGCAATCTAATTTAAATAACCCTCGTAGCGTGTTATTGGTTAGGGTTAGGTTTTTCTAGTTATTAATGCAATTGGAAAATTAATTCCTACGGTCGTACCTGGGAGTACTTTTCTGGTTAGAGGTGATTAATGGTCGTACCTTGGTCATCTATAATTTAAGGAAAAATTGGTCGTCAGACTATAACTAGCCTATTAATACATTAAGTGAACCTCTCTTGCATCAATGATCGGATGATTGGACTGTGCCTGAGTAGTTGTATCCTTGGCTAGAATTTATTTATTCTTGATTTAATTCCTGTTTTACTTGTGCTAGTGATTTATTCATTTTTAATTAAATTGTTTAATTATTTTTAGTTTCATTCCGGTGAAATCCCCCTTTATCAATTGGACTTTAAAAAGAGACAGATACCCCCAGTCCCTGAGGAGACGACCCTACTTGCCACTGTCTACTATTCAGTAATCTTTGTCACCTAATTAATTCTGGTATAGCGGGTTAAGCAAACTCTTCAGGAACAGGGTGAATCAAGTAACCCATTGCACACCTAGAGTCCCTGCTCCAGTACCTAGGATTAATTATTGACTGCTTTTAGTGGTATCTAGGTTCTATATTTATTGTTATTATTGCACAGGCTGACGACCTGTCATCATCCCCAGACTCTGGCTGAGAAGGCTCATTTCCTAGTGTGCTAAAATGAAATGAAGTGTTCTTTCTGTGATCTGCGAAGTGTACGTCTGGAAGGTTGAGGCTAGCACTACCATAATGGTCAACTGCCGATTGAAGATCTATAAATGGAAGGGCCCTAGGATGTATGAGAACTTCCAAGGTCAAAAAAGCATGACAGCAATATTCAGAAATTTTTGTTCCAGATTCTCGACTGCCTGCAGTCACCAGATCACATAAATCTATGAGCAAGAAGCTGAGAAAAGTAGACTTTTTCAATTCTATTAACTTAAAAAAAAAAAAAAGAAAAAAGGTTCAAGTAGCTCTGCAGAAGAACCTCTTACAAATACCGTTATTCCTTCCATATCTTACAGAACTTACATACATAAGAAAAGTAGGTTTCACATAAATAAGGAAATTACGCCATAACTAACCAAGATAGTAGTACTGAATGATCCAAAAGAAGCACTTGCATGAGTAGTTAGGGATATCATAGCCTAAGGAGCTTTTATTTACTATTTTCTTGCATAAGTTTAGCATAGTTTTATCTCTTTTAATTCATTGATCGTCTAAATAATAGAAAAGTTTTAGTAGTGCCCATAATTGTCCGATCTTTCTCGTGAGATCGACTCGATATATGCCCTAAACTACTAGTTGACCTGTATACTTGCAGTCAAAATAGGTGTAAATTGGATTTAAACTTGTACTTATATTAAAATTCCCATCAAGTTTTTGTTACTGTAGCGATTTGATATATGTGAGTTAAAAAGGTGATTGAAAAATGTGTTCATGAAAAATGTGATTGGAAAACGGGTGTAGTTGATTCACGGAAAAAGGTAATTGTTCAAAGAAAAATTGCTGTCCAAACAAGGCCTAAGACTTCCAATGACAAAATCCTAAAGAAAGCATTCCTCCATTCCTTTCATCAGTGTATACTCTGATAATCTTATTCTTGAAGGGTCCAAATTAAATCCAATTTTCTTCCATCTATCTGTCATGTTGCAGGCAATTCATGTGCCTTCTCTTCCTGAAAAGAATTTTGACTTTTGGAACAATTCGACTTTCAAGTCTTGATCTTTCCACGCACGTGCAGGAGCAAAAGAAATTAAAAAAAAAAATTCTTGATCTTCTAGAATTCCAAAAGATGCCTAATCTTGATCATGTAACACGGCAGGAGTTTTACCCTTTATACATAATCAGTGGAAACTTTTAGACTTTTGGTTAAAGAAATTCATTACATGATAAAGTAAGGATATGGTAGAATTGAAGACACTGTTGGCACAAGACTTTACCATCATATTAGATACAACATTAATTTATGTAGTGTTTGCATGTGCTCTTTGTCTAATTGGAAGAATTATATGCTTAATAAGATTCTTGCATGCAATCTAATACTGGAAATTTGGTTAATAGGGGCTAAATCAGGTATCATAAAAAAAGAAAGAAACACCAACACATTAGGAAAATGAGAAGATTACGGTCCGTAACTTGGTTGCAAGTGACGGACACAATCAGACCGCAGATTATATTCAATGAAAAAGGCATACCAGTTTGTCTGACAACGATGCCTCAATTAAGATAAATCAAATTTGTCCAGTGCAATGGCTACCTACATTGACTAGGTAGCTGGTTCCAAATGAAAACATGCTGCCCATTCAAGGAAAGTGAAGCCAAGGGATCTGCTACCGAATTTGGTTCTCGAAAGACATGAGCAACTGACACATGAAGCTGTTACAGAAGAGATCGAAATTTTGCCAACATATTGCATAAAGGCCATTTTGCACCCACCGAATAACTAAGATGCACTCGAATTTGCGAATCAGCGTCCAGACATTTCTCTAGAAAAATTCCAACTCCACGTGTTTTACCAAAATCAGAAACCATTCAAAACATGAGTTTACAGCTGCAGATCTACACAGCAGAAATAGCTACCTCGAGCGCTACCAAGCTCCCCCCTCTTCACCTGAAACAAACGAAGGGACCCGCTGCTGCCCTCAGAGCCATTGCATTAGTTGCAGAAAAGGTTGGAATCTTAATTTCCTTTTGAAGTTTCATAATCTGATTTGCGTTTAGTTCTTTAACTCCAATCTCCATTTCTTAGTGGATGTGATAGTGGTAGTGATAGTGATGATTTGAAGTTTTTCTCTGATGAATGCAGATACAATCATGTTAATACTTCCCAAATTCACTTCAGTGATGTGATAGAAACAAAAATATGCCAGGAGTATTCAAAACTAAAATTGAAACCAAATAAGAAATGCAATGGAAATTGCACATTGCGCCCGTATTGTTAATTGCATAAAAGGAAAAGTTTTTCCATGATCTAATCTAAAAAGTGACTAGGAAGGAATGAACTGAAAAAGGAGGGCGAATGTCACCTCAAATGTTGAAAAATTCTTGAACATGTAATTTGCAAATGCAAGGCAAGAAGTATGATGTGGCTAGCACTTTTTCGATAGGATCCTTGGAGTAGGCAAATCCTATGTTTTGCAAAGTTGGCCATGAACATGAAGAAAAATTCTGAAAGAGAAACAAGAACTAAAGAGTAAGTTGACAAAATTATCATCAAGAAGCTGGGATCATATGCACAACAAATGATGCTCCCGTGATTTGAGGCACTGGAGCATTCCTAGAAAATGAATCTAACAGA
Source organism: Coffea eugenioides (assembly GCF_003713205.1). Classification (NCBI taxonomy): domain Eukaryota; kingdom Viridiplantae; phylum Streptophyta; class Magnoliopsida; order Gentianales; family Rubiaceae; genus Coffea; species Coffea eugenioides. The sequence goes on from NC_040039.1 coordinate 1,940,123, forward strand.
AGAACGTACCTTTACACCCCCAAGGTCAAGCTCTTGCGACTGACAAGCAAGATTCAATATAGAATTAGCTCACTATTGAAAGCTATGCAGTTTATATCAGAAACCTTGGGGCCATTCTTTCCCCTACTTTCTCTTATTATATGGTAATTTGGACAATGAAAACCATATTTTTCATGCATAGTGGAAGCAGGGGAGGACACCAACAACTCTTTTTTTAGCGACTAGAGCTAAGAGCAGTCAGTAATTTCCATATCTTCAAGATAGATGAAGTGTTGAAGACACTTGTAGGTCATTGTTCTTCAGCTCTTATGCTGCTCCAAGTGAAAGATGGCGAGGGTGAAAGACAGGAGCCAGTATTATGGAAGTGACTCTTTTTTTGTCAGTGCCACTAATATTGCAGTCTGACCAAGAAGGGAAACTCTGCAATATCCTCCATCAAAAGGATATGGTTGCAGTCTGGAGGCAACACCTAGCTCAAAAGCTCTCAGTTACATGATGCTGCCACATTTTTCAACATAAAGATGCGAGGAGGGCTTGCATTTTTCCAAGCAGCGAACTAAGCTCCTTGCAATACGTACTTCTGAAAAGAGGCATTAAATGATCATGGTCTCAATTCTACAAAGAATTGTAAACAATGATTTGTCTTTCAAATTTTTACATAATTCCTATGTAGAAAGTAGGAAGAGAAAGAGCAGGAAAGGCAACCACGGATGATCCCCCACTTACTGGTGAGCAAATGCCATCTTTGAGTATCAACTCTTTTTCAAGAAGCGTGCTTGAATTACAGAAATTCATTCCAATTCATCAAAGGTCTATAGGGATATATGAAAATATTTACAATGAATACAAAGTGCAACATACCTAGAATATCTTGTTGCATAGGATAATATGAAAACATCAGAAGTGGAGCAGAGCATTAGAGTGGATTATGCAGCAAATACATAACTAAAGAAGCTATACCAGAGATAGAGTGCAGTCAATTGTACTCCATGAAGAACAACATACAAGGGGAAGAGATATTAGAAACCACTTCAAATTAGTTGCCTTTTTTCTTTTTCAGAAAAAATGATTATGCAGTAGTTATTGCTTCCTTTCTGTTTTTTATTACTAAGGGCTAAAATAAGTGAGCAGTTTGAATTTATTCACCTTTCTGTTTATTCAGAATTGTTGATGGTTATTGTCAAAAATGTACTCATCTGATGTTTATACCCTTTTTGAGTAGAAAGATCTTAGAAAGTTGAAATTTAGACATCAGCTAGACAAATACAAGGTGAAGATAAAAATGAAATTAAGTCATAATTGTCATCAGCACAAATATCCATCACTGGTTTTCTGCTCATTTTGTTTTTGCACCCCTTTCTACTCTCCAAATTAATTTGATGAACTCTTCATCTATTTAGGATCAAACACAAAGAAATATCCAGCAATGGTGCCTTATACATATCTAATGCTACCACGTCAAAAAGGGTCAATACCATTGAAACCAACAACGGGCACCTAAGCCTGGTGAGCTTCTGATTCACACTACTTTTCATATGAATAGAAATATTATTTTTATGTGTACCTTGAATTGCTTGAATAACACAGCATAAATCCCATTAGCTGTGTTATCTCTCATCTCATGTCTAAACCAGTGATTCCCAACCAACATACAACACCCAAGTCTAGACTATATTTTGAGGGGGATATGCAATTCTAGATCTAAAAACCTTACCATAATGCAATGAATAATGACAGCATGATGTTGTGGCCTGAAAAACATATATGCATGACAGGTTCTAGCTTGCGATATTCTGGTTGATGGTTTCCACATTGGTCTGTTTGCTGTATGAAAAACCAAGGAAGTTAAAGATATGTGGAAGTAAACTGCATCTTACCATAAAAAATTGTTCAATTAACCAGAAAATTAACCTCAAAATAAAAATGAAATTTGCAAAAGAAAGTGCTGGAATAGTTTAAAATAGGCATAATAGGTATGGAAGTATTTAGTTTAGTGAAATCTTAAGTTTAGTGAAATCTTAGAGAAGATGTCCTGCAATAGCATAATGATGAAGAAAGAAATACAGGAAATTCAGGAATTAACAGAAAAAGGAAAATAACAAACCTTCAAAGATGCCATCAAGAACAAATACTCGTATAGAATGGGTGCATAACAGTTCCCCTAATAGGAATTGAATATAATATGTGAAATATTTACATTACATTGTACTGTGTAGTGTTCAAAACAATTTTAAGAGTTACCATAACTATGGCATAGAGGAAGAACAGATCTTGATGTTAGGGAAACAAACTAAAATGCCAATGAACCAAAAATAATAATAATTGTAATGTAAACTGAAAGTGCATGACTGATCGCAAGGTAAGTTTATCATCGACATGCTTGAAATATGAGCTACCTTGTTCTAATCTTCTTCCTTTCTCTACACTAAAAATAATGTCAACAACTTTGCAATGGCCGTCATTCTATAAATATTAATCTATTGCAAAGATGGAGGTCACCACCCCCATTTTGCAATGGCTGAAGATAGAGCAATGATGGTCCTTAAAGTATTGAGAAAGGTGTATCACCTCGATTGGGAGAGAGCAACCCACGTCCTGGCAGATACATCAAATTTTGACAAGATTAGAGTACTTTAAAATTGCTCTTGAAGAAGCAAATTGTGTTCGATTATAGTTTAAAGCAGAATTAAAGGATTATAAAACAATTACATTAACAAGTCAGGCAAAATAAGCTTATAGCTTCAAACAAAAAATTATTGAGTGTATCAAAGAAAGCACAGAAAACATTAAGAAAGTTTAAGAACAGCCTAATTATTGTAGGTTTTCGTTCTCCATCAGCAGTTACCAAGGAAAACATTTGTCTGCCTAAATTTGTGGCCTACATGACTAGGGTGCAGAAATAAACCAAAAGCATGGGCTCTTATTTAAAAAAAAAAAAAGCTGAAAAAGTAATACAAATGGTGAAATCTGTAGCTAGAAAGTAATATATTATGAGATTGTTACACTAGTAAAGGCTATTGCCTCAACTGTCCTTTCAGCACATCCTAGTTATTCACAGCAGGCAATTCGCACTGCAATCACAACAAAAGATGCGCTAATTACTTGTCATTTTGCCTTTTGAGGTTTCAGAGTATTCCAAGAGAATAATATATATGAAGGAAAGAAAAAAATTGAAAAACAAACATGTACCTTTAATTATATAAATAGATGATGATGAAGGTCTTGTAACTTTTGGAGGCAAGCCCTCACCTGTAATCGGTGCCATCATCAAGGAACTAGCTCGTCATCGATTACCAGGCAAGGGATGTGAGCAATCTTGGGCCAGTCTTGTCCTTTATCCCATTCTAGCCTTGGTTTCAACATTGGGCAATCTGAGATATCTAGTGTGGTGAGAGAGGCAGGTAGTCCCTCTTCTGGTAGGGATTGGAGAGTATGGCAGAAGCCGATTACTAGGTGTTGGATGGAGGTGAGGTGTCGAAGACCTGAATAGTTTAGCACTTTTAGATTCTGAAGGGACTGCAACAAGAGAGCTTCAAGTGTGCAAGGCAGCTGCTAGTCCTTCTCTGGAAATGACTCTACTCCATCCTTGATATCCACAATCCACAAGTCTGTGAGATAAGGGAGTTTCTCCAGACCCCACTCTTTCCGGCGACTCGTGAGCTTTTTGCATCTCAAGATCTTAAGGGATTGTAGGCTGGAGGGCAAGCCCCCTTCTCAAAAGCACTCAATTTTTGGACAATTTTCTAGATGCAGATATCGAAGAGATGGGAGAAGGGATTCCATCCGTTGCGACAGCGCCTTGAGCTTCTCACAATCCTGGATAAAAATCTCCGTTGGATTGGGGGCTGCCAATCCTCCCTCTAGAAAAGACAACAAATTATCGCAATTGATGATGTCTAAAAATTGCAATGATGCCATCACACTACTAGCAGAATTTGTTGTACTACTCACGATCCCAGATGCAGCAGGAATTGAGAGCACCTCAATACTCTTGCAATCGATAATAGAAAGACCTTTTAGCTTGGGAAACGATGCAAGCCGCTCGACTTTGAGAGAATCACAATTTTCTAATCTCAAGTAGTCCAAGGTCCCATCCTCCTCCGAGCTTTCACTCTCTAATTCCAAATTGTAATTGTAACATTCAAGTGATTTAAGTGAGGCAGGTAGTCTACTCACGTGCAAGGGTAAAAGTGACTCGCAATCATCAATTGTCAATTTCTCAAGCCTAGAAAATTGGTTGAGTCGCAGGGGCAACGCTCTCAAATTTTTTAGCGCTGAAATCCTCAATTGACAAAGAGACGAGAGTTTTGGTTGAATCTCTTCATTGAAGATGCTCAATCGACCATCGGGACTCACAAGATTGCTGCAGTTAGATATCTCAAAGCTTTGCAGTAATGAAAGTTGTTGGGGAAGTTCTCCAATTAGTTTGGGATAATCAATTATACTAAACTCTTCGAGTCTATTGAAAACTTCACCTTCTGGTATGTGCCATCTCTCCTACTTTGGCAGCTTATTAATTCTCAATTTTTTTAGAGATTGGAATGGTTTGGTTGCACTGACATCTCCATAAAAATCTTGTGTCAAGGCTGATATACGATGCATTCCAACAATTTCAAGTGATTGCAAGAACCTTAACTGCCCAAGTGTAGGCAAGGAATGACAATATTCACAACTAGAAAGACTCAAGGATTCCAAACGGCTTAATGAAGGGTTGACTAGCCAATTTGGAAATGTTATCCCACAGTATCCTTCGATTTTAAGATACTTAATACTTGAATGAGGCCGTAGTTTATCAAGGACATCCCTTGCAACTTGTGAATTGTTAGCATCACCGTTCCACTTGAGAGTTAACTTTTCAAGGTTTTTCTTGCCTTCCATGTTCGCTAAGGATGCATCCATACCGCTAGAAATATTTTCCAGCCCAGAAAGGAATAGCTTACCACGTAGCATAGGCAGCTTGCCTAACTCCTTAATTGTCAAACCATTGTCTTTGCTAAGACTCGAAGGTTTATTAGTCTACCCTGTTAGGTCTAGTCCCAGAAAATTAACTAACGAGAATAGGGTTCTTGCCAACTCAATAATGACAATAACAAAATAAATAAATCAAATAGAGAAACACGAAATTTACGTGGTTCAGTCCAATTTACCTACGTCCACGAGCGAAGGGGTAGCTGATTTATTATGACAGAAAGAGAGTACAAAACCCTAGAAAATAATTTCCAAGTCCAAAAGACACCTAAAATTGAAAACACAAAAGAGGCTAAATAGCACTAAATGCTTAATGGTCCAAAGACCAATGACTTGCTCTTTTGGTTTGATGCCAAACCAAAACTCCTCTCAGATTGAGGCGCGGGCCCCCAAAACTCTCTTAGACTGATGCACATGGCACTCGGGCTGGTGCCCTTAGCACAATTAAACTCACTTAACTCCACTATATTTATAACCACTAAAAGGAAATACTTCTTTATAAAAGTTCCGATGTGGGATACAAAGACACACTCAACAAATCTCCACCTTGGCATGTATCCAACATCGGTAAATAGTAGATAAATAGCAAACAAACTCCACCTTCTTCATAAAGTTCCAACGGATCTCAACGAACCACAAAAGTCCCAACGAACCACAACGAGCCACCAACAAATCAAGATGCAAAAGCCTCAACAGGTTCCAACGGGTCAAAACTCACAAAAGGTTCAACAGATCCCAACGGGTTAAAAATCACGAACATAGTAATCTTGCTCCACCTTCTTCTCAAAACCCTTAACGAGTTCCAACAGGCCAATTAACTCTTCTTCAAAATCCAACCGAACTCCAATGAAAATTTTTTTTCTTCACTCTCTGTAGCACCCAAAACTTGTTATTGTCATCAAGAACCCAAAATCTGACCATGACCCAAAACCTGAAGCTCTGATACTAATTTGTTAAGCTGGTCCCAGGAAATTAACTAACGAGAACAATAGGGTTCTTGCCAACTCAATAATGACAATAACAAAATAAATAAATTAAACAGAGAAACACAAAATTTACGTGGTTCGGTTCAATTTACCTACGTCCATGGGCGAAGGGATAGCAGATTTACTATGACAGACAGAGAGTACAAAAGAGAGAGTATAAAACCTTAGGAAATAATTTCCAATTCCAAAAGACACCTAAAATTGAAAACACAAAAGAGCCTAAATAGCACTAAATGCTTAATGGCCCAAAAGCCCATGACTTGCTCTTTTGGTTTGATGCCAAACTAAAACTCCTCTCAGATTGGGATGTGGGCCCCCAAAACTCTCTTGGACTGATGCACATGGCACTCGGGCTGGTGCCCTTAGCACAATTAAAAATGAGATACTTCTTTATAAAAGTTCCAATGTGAGATACAAAAACGCACTCAACATACCCATTTGTGGTGGCATTTTCTTCAATGGAGTTTCACTAATATCCAGGCAACACAAGTTAATCAACTTTCCTAGATTTGCCTGCAACTCTTCAAGTTCTTTGCACTTTGACAACAACAAAGTTTGTAGATTATAGAAACTACAAATCCACTTCGGTAGCTCCTTTATTTTTGTAGAAGAGAGATCCAGAAATTGAAGTTGTTTCAAACCACTACATGAGTTCGGTAACTTCACAATATTCTCATAATAGGACAAAGAAAGAACCCTTAAAGCCATGAATTGGGGCAAGGTATCCTCTAAGAATTTGTTGCTTAGAAAACACGTACGGTCCAAATCTTGATCCATTCTCAATGGCAAGAATGTTCTTATATCCTTAGACCCCCTCGAGATTAAATTTATGAAAAGTGTCACACACACTAGGATAGTATGAAAAATGTCTTGCACCAGCTATTGTAGCATTGCCTTCCTGATGATCTTCCAACCCAAGGCAACATTTCCCAAAAACAAACCTAGCCAAATCGTTGACAAGGTCATGCATGGAGAAAGTATGGTCAGTTGACTGATGAAATAATGATCTCATTATCAGTTCATGAAAGCACTTCTCACCCTTTTTCTCAAATCTTTTTTCTTCTCCTGGATACCCTAGAAGATGAGAAGGAAGATGAATGTAGCTTAATCTCAATACTGGTGTGGGGCCATTTTGATTATCCATTTGAGTCCACTCTTCACTTATTAAAATTTTTTCCCACTCTTCCGGGGTTGTTCTGGAGCGCAAAATACCTGCAACTGTTTTCACAGCCAAAGGCAACCCTCCACACTTTTTCACAATTTTGTTTCCAATTAATTAGAGTTCTGCATTTTCATTGGCATCTCGATTTTCAATGCATGCTTCTTAAATAATGACGGGCAATCCTCCTCTGCTATCAAATCCAGATGATAAATTGACCTTTCTTTAGCCATCATTCTTGCAACATTCTGATCCCGTGTTGTAACAATGATCTTACTTCCACGTGATCCACCGTAGAAAGGGCTCCTTAAATTATCCCACTGATTGTAATTACTATTCCAAACATCATCCAAAACAAGAAGGAACTTTTTCTCAGTTAGGCCAGCTCGTAGCTTCCATTGAAGGGAGGACAAGTTATCACTGTCGACAAAAGAAATATCGAGTTCCCTTAGGAGTTCTTTTGATATCCTGGTAGCATCATATTCTTCTGATATGCTGAGCCATGCCCTAGTGGGAAAACTCACTTCCACCCTCAAATCTTTGTAAACTATTCGAGCCAAGGTGGTCTTGCAAAGCCCACCCATTCCAACTATTGGAACCACTATGATATTGTCTCCATTTGCATCCTCAGATAGCAACATTTGAATTAGCTTCTCTTTATCAGCATCTCTCCCAAAAATAGCAATCTCATCAACCAAAGGGGTTTCATGTTGTTGATGTGATTGTATTCTTGATTGAATGACTTGCAAACCCAAGGGATTAATTTGTTCTATATACCCCTCCAGGCCCTCCACTATTGTTTCTATCTCGGGCATGATCTTCCTAAGAAACTTATCACCCGAAGATGTACAAGGCAGAATCCTTTCAAAGCATAATCTTCTTAAGGCACTTTTCCAAGTGCTGGTAGTGCTTTGGTACTCAGTTTCTACCTTAATTCGCAGAGTTTGAGCGTTGATTCTGTCCAGTAAATCCTCTGCTTGATAAAATGTGTCATGAAGCTCTTCAAGCCATTTCTTGACCGATTGGTTCCGTATTTCCTTGTTCTCTGCATCATCAAGCACCGGTCCAACAGTGTGTAAGTTTCTCTTAAGCTTCCGGAGGAGATCATCATCAGCCATCCTATTACGAAACAAATTCAGGAATTCAGGTCTGGCCATGCTATCAAATAGCACTTGAAGGAAAGCGGAGAGGAGTGAGCCCCCCACTAAGGCAGCAGCCATATCTCCAGGCGAAGATAAAATGAAAGAAACTTGCACAAGGAAAACAACGAGAGACAGAGACCTGCAATAAATGAGGATAATCAATTTTGTTTGGGAAAGTCAAGCTCAAAGAAAGAACATGAACATCAATTCATTAGGTGTGGCTTTAGTTTAATTATAATGAATTGGTAAAAAAGTAAGCGGCAGCCATAAGTTGGGTTTTAAGTTGACAAAAGTTTTACAATTTTTCTGGGGCCAATTAATACGCTTAGTTTAGCATTTTGAGTCTCTATTTAAATGAAAATGAACTTTCAGACATCGGGGAACCTTTTTTTTTTTTTTGCCTTTCACATATTCTTTTCGTATATTTTTACATTTTCTTTATTGACAAAGATTTTTTATGAATTTTAAACTCAGTATAAAACTTGTTAAATGGACTAAAGACCAAATGAAACGGTTTAAAAAATGAGAATGGTTAGCACAAAACTTTTGCAACAATAGAAGGCAGAAGAAAATTGGAGAAAAAAAATGCAAGAAATACACTATTACTAGTAATTCCTCTTAGTTTGTAAGGTTGAAAGATGAACTAATCTACCCGATACTCGAATCGAGATTGGATTGGTAAGAGTTCATTCAAACTTAGTTCACTAATTAGTCAAGCCAGTTTGAATAGCATCTTATGTTCCATAACATTTAAATTCAATAAAAAAAAACAAGTTCAACAAATAAACAAACTAAATTTTAACAAAATTTTGACCTTATTAAAATAATCAAACAACTTTGAATACTAGAGTCTTCGACTTTATTGGACTTATTTACACCCATACCTTTTCATGATTATTATTATTATTATTACCCGCTATGGTTTAAAATTCTATATTTAATTCGCTCATGATTTGGATTAAAATTTCACCGTCAATAGTAAAAAGCCAAAATCAAACTAATAAATTGACAAATTCAACCTTACACTACTTTTTTTTTCTTTTTTCCTTTTCTTTGTCTCTCTCTGTTTTTTTTTTTTTGGAAATGAAGAGATGATTTTGAAAACCTACAAAATCTTAATTTTCTCCAAATACAAAGAGATGGAAGGAAATAAAAAAATAAATAAGAAACAAAAAAGATGGAAGGGAAATATAAAACAAATAAATAAGAAACAAAAAATATAAATCTTTTTTTACTACAAATATCATTATAGTTTTTAAACAAATCTTTAATGGTATTTTCTAGTTCTTATTTATCTATTTTTATTTCAATTTCTCCTTTTTTATGTTTGGAGGGAAAAAAAGTAATGAAAGGATAAATTTGTCAATTTATTAATTTGAATTTAACTTTTTACTATTAATCGTCAGTTTTAATGGAAAAACTATGATATTTTAATCTAAATTACAAGGAGATTATATATATATGTTTTTAAATCATAGGGGAGTTATGTGGTAAATCACGAAACCACAAGAAGGGGAAAAATAATTTATCCTTATTATTATTAGTTTAACTTTTTGTAATCATGTGTATAATCCAATAACAATTACATAAAAATCATCACATCACTATAGAAAAAGCAAGCTTCTGAAATGCAAGTTTTCTTAGTGAAAAAAGCAACGAAAGAGAAACAGGTACAAAAACCATTTGAGAACCAACCTTAGGTACCTTCCCTGCATTAAAGTAACAAAAGCAGAACAGGAATGCAAGTTTTTCCAACTAACTGGCAAAACCGCAAAAAATAAAGAGAAAGAGAAAGAAGAAAATATGAAAAAGAAAAGTAATGGTGGGTGGTAGGGAAAGTAACCAATGATTCCCTCTGGTGGTGATGAAGAAAAGGACAAACCGACAAGAAATTGTCCCATGAGAAGATTAATTTTAAAAAAAAAATGGCTACAGGACCTATAGTACTCTTTCAAGAAAAGATAAAGAGAGTTGCTTTGTTTTGCCAACTAATCAGCTAAGGATCGGTCTTTACCCTAAGTGTCGCGCCCCACTTTTTTTAAAAAAATAAAATGATTGTTTTTTTTTGTGAATTTATTGATTTTGGGAAAAATAAATTTTGTTGATAAAAACAAAAATGGGTTTAAATGGGACTTTTGAAAATGCGACGATTTGACCCAAGAAAAATAGTTCAAAAAGGGTCTTTATATGAAAAATGGAGTCGCCACTTGGTATAGAGTTAGGGTGTACCAAGTCACCCAAAAAAAATGAATTTTTTAAAGAAAAAAAGTAAGAAAACCCTTTTTAAACGACTCCTAGTCCACGTAAAACAAAGAAAAAGGTTCGGGAGTCACATTTGACGAAGGGGAAGGCAAGGATAAAAATCCAAGGCACCCCTTCGACCTAACCAAGGCTAGTTGCGTGATTTAACCCTTATTTTCCTATATTTTCTACCCAAAGTATGTATTGCAAATTGGATTTGACTAATGAATGAGAAATGCAATCTTAAGTCTAAGAAATGTCTCTGATGAGGCTTTTGATCCCATTCACATGAATTGTGAAGGTCAATAAGGAAAGACCTCATAGAAAATCATGAATGATGCAAATGAGGACTCAAATAAGAGTGTAAGTGTGCAAGGTGTAGAAAAGTGCATGTGTGCAATTTGAGAAAAAGTGTTTGTGTGCAAATGGATGAAAATATAAGTGTTAGTGTGCAAATGGATGAAAATATAAATATATAGGTATAAATGGGTGCAAAGTGTGAGGTAGAAAGTAAAGAAGGAAAAGAAGTGTGTGAATATGGCATGTGAATTACAATATATAATTAGTGAGGAAAATAATGAGAAAATGATATGAAAGTGCATGATCCTAGAGGGATGCATCAGGTCGGGTACGGGAATGACCTCTAGTTTTTGTGATTTTAATTTTCCCTTTGATTAGAAGGAAAAACTGGCGTGCTAAGGCTATTTTGAAGCCACACTCGCTCGTTTCCCTTACCCAAGGGGGTTTCTCAGGCAAATGGACCCTATAACTAGCATGAAATGCAAAGGCCTAAAATGAAAGGGAAAAGGTTATAGGGACATGCCAAATGCCATAAAAACTAAAAAAAATGCATGAAATGTAGTGGAGCATGCGAATGTGAAATAGCGAGGAGGGTCCCTAAGGGTCTAGCGTTGGACTAGCCCATATCTAGGAATTCCTACTAGCGTTGGACTAGTGGAAACGTATATTCATTCATCACATTCATTCAGGCTATGGAAAGCGAGTAGACATGCCAAAACAACTCATAAACACGTAGCACGTAACACTTAGCATGCTCGACTAGATGCAAAAACCTAATAAAGCAAATTAACACATAGCAACGAAAACACACAATCAAGCTAATGGACCTATTACATTTTGCTAGCTAGGCACATGTCTTCAATAGGTCTTCATCCAATGCTCCTTCAAGTCCTATTCTATTACAAGCCAAGAGGTGTACACATACCCCATCAGATAAAATAAAAAGGAAAACTTACAAGCCAAGAGGTGTACACATACCCCATAAAATAAGATAAAATAGAAGAAAAACTTAATAAAACAAAAGTAAATAAATGAAATAGATTAATGAAAGTTAAAAAAAACCAAGTAGACATGCAAATCTCATCTAGCACATTGGATCACATAGGGAGAAACAAAAAAGGTAAATGAAATTATACCTCCTCGCAATGGTAAGCAAATGAAGAAAAAATGGCTTCAAAACAATAAAATGGTCAAGGCACCAATTTAATAGTAAAGTATAAGCAAAAATCAGCAAAGCCCGCCTAATTGCAACCTAAAAGCAATCAAATAATGCATAACTTCCGAGAAAGTAAAAGCTATTGGTCAAACTTTTAAGATGGAAAAACTACCAAGGCCCCAATTGCGAAATCGACCAATCATTCAAACTCAATTAACACATTTTTGGGAAGCTTCAAAACTCATAAGTAATGAGAAGGTCAAGTAATCACAAATAATTACATAGATGTTCAAGCATTTAAATAACTTAAACAGCCTATGTTTGCCAAATTGGGCCTAATTGAAAGGAAAAAGAAATTTGAAGGGTCAAATTGATTGATTCTCCCAATTATTTGGGCCATAACGGAACAAAGGGAGACTTGGGGGCCAAAATGTAATTTTCTGAAGTCTTTTGCATGCATGCTACGCAGGAAATTTCTTATGCAACATTCATTTGAGGCTTTCTAGCAACTTCAATCTTCCGAATGCAGATTTCCTACCAAGACTCCAAACAAAACTAACAAAGATCATCTCTCAGCACCACTTGACAACTGGACATCCAAACATGAACACTAAACCACAGAAAATCAAATGAAGACCAATGAAGAACCAAAATGGAGGAAATGTGCAGCAAGGTAGACGCAAAAACAACTACCATTCTTTCTGCGAGATTTCTTTTTCGACCGAAACGTATCTGTGCAAAGTGACTTCAACCAAAACTCAGGTGTAAAAACCTCAATCCATTATTACCATTAAACAAAATACATTTGCACATTCCCAAGATTGTAAAAAAAACAGCTAGTCAAGAAAAATGCAGCAAAAAGTGTTTTAAAAGAAATTCAAGTAATACTATGGTTGCAATGACCGGGCTTGCCATGTTGTAGATTGCAATGGCTTCGCACTTGCTACAAGTTATATATATGCTCAAACAGCCAAACGAATCAGCAAATCAAACAAACCCAAAACCTCATTCAGTACGCAGCTAATTTCATTGTCAAAAAAACAAGGAAAAGCTGCTGCAACAAGCCGACAACTTTCAAGTTCATTGCAGCAGATTTTATACACAGGCCTCCGCAACTAATTTGAGAAAGAAACCAGCTGCATTTCGTTCCCAACATCACAGTTTTAGGCTAAGGAACTAACCACATAAACATCCCAATCCAAACAAGCAAAACTCAGCCAAATATCATAAAAAAAAATCTGGAAAGCATGCGTGCAATGGCAAGAAACTTCAGCTTCTGAAATGTTTCATTTGCTGCCATTTTCTGCCATGATTTTCTATCCCTTTCACCGTAGCAAATACCAAATAAAAGGCTATTTATCAAATTGGTTCAAGACTAAGCTCAGATCATCAAACAAACTAAAGCCGAAATTCCCTGCTCAAACTCACGGCCATCAAAATTTTCCAGAACTTAAGTGTTCATAAATCCAATATTTTCTTGGCTAAAACGTAGTATTACTTACTCAAATTTGACCTGTAAACACTTAGTTAACGGATTAGCATTTCCAGTTCACTATCATATGCAAACAACAACTATAGTCATCTAAAATTTCCAGCTCAAGTCTCTTGGGTTACCAAAGAAAAATTCCAGCAGCTTGTTAGTCTTAAATCACATATTTCCTCAGCTCATTCAGTGATTTAAGTACTCAAATTCAACATGCAATTACTTAACTAACTGATTAACATTTCTAGTTCAAAACTCAGATTCGATCAACAACAAAAATCATCCAAATTTCCAGAAATCTTCCAACAAGCCACGGATGATCATGCATGTAGCAGATTTCTATCTCATTTAATTTTTCTGGTTTAAACCCATTAATTAACTACATGCAAGGCTCATTTATCTTGTTATTATCTAGTTAGTTATGGTTATAAGCTTAAAAGCAACAAGATTAAACTAAATGAAGCTACATTATTCAAGACAAACTCTCGGCAGAAATTTTCCATCGAAACAGAATTTCCTAAGCTCCTTAATTCATCAATCAGCTACATAGAATTAACATGCAAGGTCCTAGACATCTTAATCATCAAGTTTTCATTCGGCTAATTACACTTGGGTACTCAGATGGTCACAGCTAGCAAAGTAAGAACCGAAATATTCCAGAAACAAGCTGCAATTCCAGCTTCAAACTTTCGACAGCTTTAATTCTTTTCCAAATCAGATTTCTTAAGTCACAATTCCTCATCTAACCTCACAAACACCACATGCAAGTCCATAGCTGACCTCACTTGCCTATAACCAACTAATTTCAGTTCAGAAGTTACCTCAAATGGAGCTCACACCCTCGGCTAGCTGCTGCAAACTCTTCCCTCTCGGTCAGCCCAGAAATGCAGCCCGTCACTCCTCCTCTCTCTTGTCCAAGCTTGCGACTAGGATGGTGAATGTTTAGCCCTCAGTCCTCTTCACTAATTCACGGTTGGAATGGATATAGAATAGCAGGCTTCACCCCTTTTTTTTTCTAGCTCACGGACAGAAAAACAAAGCAAAGTGTTCGGCTCTCTCTCACCTTCACTCTTGGTTTGCAGAGTGCAGCTCTCTCTCTCTCTTGGTCGATGATACCAAGGCAGAAGGTGAAGGGGAATGGTGTTGTGGAAATGTTGAAGTTGCTAAAATGGAAAGCTCGGCTCTTCACTCTCGGTCGTTAATTCCAAGGCTGCTCCATCACGGCTCACGGCAGAAAAGAAACTGAAGTTGTGATATTGTGGTGAATTCAGAATCCTCATCAAGTGTGTGAGTAGTGTAATGTATATAGGGTGATGTTGTGAGTGGAGTTGGTCGGCAATAGCAAATGGAAAATACTGGAATGAAAAGTGGGAAGTGGAACCGGCAGGAATTGGAATTGTGATTTTTTCTCAACTTAATAATTTAACAAAAATAATAGTAAAATTAAATAATAATAAAAACAACAATTTTAATTACAAACACATCAAAATAAACAAACTAAAAATAACAAAATTACCATTTTCGATCTTTTCTTTCATTTTTCATCATTTTTCATCATCATTTTTTTTTCAAAATAAATTAACAAAAATAAACCAAAATGCCAAAAAAATTAAATTTGAATGTATTTTTGTGAACAATTTTCCTTTTTCTCCCTTTTTTTAATGATTTTTCTACGCTAAAACTTAAAAAATAAAAAATAGAAACTAGAAACTAAAAAAAAACTAAAAGTAACCACGACAAATGAGAATAAAAAGTAAAAGAAATTACACCAAAAATTTGGTGTCTACAGTTTGCCCCTCTTTGTCTGAGTTTTGAAAAAACTTGAGACAAAGAAGTAGACACCAAATACTTACCTGTGTTATTCGGTTGCAAAATGATTTGAACGGACAGGAATTTTAAAAACGGGACTGACCCGAACAAGGAATTTAAAACGGGATTGACCCGAACAGGAATTTAAAACGGGACTGACCCGAACAGGATTTTAAAACGGGACTGACCCGAACAGGATTTTAAAACGGGACTGACCCGAACAGGATTTTAAAAACGGGACTGACCCGAACAGAAAATGTAAAATGAAGAACTGTATAAGACTTGTTTGAAAAATTATCTAAAAATTTGCCCCAGTGTGATGAATTGGTCGGTGGGATAACATCTGAGCCTGACAGGGTGTGGACAGTCAGCGGGATAAAACCCGATCCTGCCGAGGTTGGCGGGATAAAACCCGGTCCCAACGTGATAAAAGCGGTCAGCGGGATAGAACCCGATCCTGCCGAGATTGGCGGGATAAAACCCGGTCCCAATTGAGATATAAAACCCGCGGTCAGCGGGATTATACCCGGTCCTGCCGAGATTGGCGGGATAAAACCCGGTCCCAACGTGATAAAAGCGGTCAGCGGGATTATACCCGGTCCTGCCGAGATTGGCGGGATTGTGATAAAAGCGGTCAGCGGGATTATACCCGGTCCTGCCGAGATTGGCGGGATAAAACCCGGTCCCAATGGATAAAAGCGGTCAGCGGGATTATACCCGGTCCTGCCGAGATTGGCGGGATAAAACCCGGTCCCAATTGATAAAAGCGGTCAGCGGGATTATAACCCGGTCCTGCCGAGGTTGGCGGGATAAAACCCGGTCCCAATTGATAAAAGCGGTCAGCGGGATTATACCCGGTCCTGCCGAGGTTGGCGGGATAAAACCCGGTCCCAATTGATAAAAGCGGTCAGCGGGATTAAACCCGGTCCTGCCGAGGTAAGCTTGATTTGATTTTTGACTTTGATTTGATTTTTTTTTTTTTTTTTTTTTTTTTTGATTTGATTTTTTTTTTGATTTTTTTTGATTTTTTTGATTTTTTTTTTTTTTTTTGATTTTTCCCTGACTGAGAGAGACTTGTCGAAATAATTTGCCCCAGTCTTCCCCAATTTGTGCAACCGATCAATTGATTTGTATTATGGTTGCTCCTCCTTGAGACCTTGATTCATAAGATTCTGGCTTCACGAAATCCCAAAAATTTGCCCCAGTATGGTGAATTTTCTGCAATTTTGGGTCCATAGTTGATGTTGTTGCACCTTTTGATCAGATTTGCTTGCAATATTTTTGATCTGCCTTTGTTCACCGGAGGACTTTTCCGACACCGATTCCAGTGCGAGGTGTGACTACTTTCATTTGTGCATGCAATTTTCCTGCAAAAGAGAAAAACAAAGAAATTGCCACCACCATTTGATCCGTTTTCCTTTGAGAATCGTGTAAACATGAGTCTTTCGACGCTTTTATCAACTTTTGCTGCGGCAGCCGATTGAGTTGGATTTCTCACCCTAAGACTCTTCCGATTTTCAAACTGACCAGGTATGTGCTTTGCCCTATTATGAAGTTTGTGTAGCTGGCTTGGCTGAATTTCAACTATTTCCAAAAGATGACTGAATCCAAGCATACTTTTGCAATAAACCACGGGGATTGTCATTCACCACAATTCAATGATAAAGAATGAGGTATGCAAGAAAATTCACATGTCATGTAAAAATGAATATGTACAAGAATGCACACCTAACCATTTGTGCTTAAATTCTACAAAAAATGCCATGAATGCAAGTAATTTGGAAAAAATGAGTTTCCTAAGAATGTATTTACAAAAGAATATTTTTTACAAAATGACACGGCTTTTGGCCAACAGATGTCATATTCAAATCTCTGGATATCTTAGCTCCGGAATTCAATGTTGTCAGAGGTATGACAAAAATGAGAAGAAATCCAAATGGACCAAACCACCACTTGTTCTTCTTTGTGCTTGCTCATTGCAGAAACTTACCTTGGCGCCCATTCGGGTTTTCACCAAGGTTGCCCCCCACCCTTTTGTTGGTTTTTCTTTTCTCTTTTTTCTTCTTTTTTCTTTTTTCTTTTTCTCTTGAGGTGCCCTTGTGGGTTTTTCACCTAATGAAATAATGGAAGAGCTCAACCATAGTCGACTCAGGAATGTAAGTTGAAGATTGCTGGCATCAGTAAAAATGCGCTTCCCTTATAGACTTAACGAAGGCATTATGGACATCACGTGCCAGTTGATTAGCAAAATCCCTAATAGAAATGCAGCAAGTGACGAAAGCCAGGACTTTTGGGCTTTTGTAATGAGGTTAGGTGGGGTGTTTTTCAAGAAAAGTTGAGGCTTGAAAGCAGGTCTGATGAAAGGTGTGAAATAAACTGAGATTGCATCATTTTGAAATTATCTCTAATTTTTGAACGAAACCGAGGGAAACTTGCCCCAGCTTGATTGAATTTTCCTTTCTTTGTACTTTTCATTGCATTTTCTCTTCTTTTTTTTTTCTTTTTTCTTTGCATTGCATTTTTCTTCAAAAACTAAATTTGCCCCAGTGTGGGGTTCTTTCTTCCTGATCATTTTTCAAAATGAATTTGCCCCAGTGTGGGGTTCTTTCTTTTCCCATATCTCTTTCGAAGATACATTTGCCCCAGTGTGGGGTTTTCTTTCCTTTCTGATCATTTTTCAAAATGAATTCGCCCCAGTGTGGGGTTTGCAATTCTCAGGGGCTGCCAAACGAGAATTATTGTTCTGATAGCTCAAAGGGGATGACTAGGGATGAAATGTTTTGATTGAAAAGGAAGATGGCCTGACTTTTGCCTCGCCCCTTGCATGATTTCCTAAAAGAAACTTTGCATAATCAAATAAAGAACATCTTACACATGTCCAAGTTGATAAATTAAGGGAATGTCTGTCCTTCCATCTCTCCTTTGAACACCCAATAAACTTTGTCAATTTGAAGCAAATTTGCCTTCGACTTCGTCTTTCATCGCTTTGGCACTTTGTTTCCTTTTCAGAAGATCGGTGGTGGATCCGTTTGTTATGAACATAGGTCATGCGTTTTGACAACGTTGGTCATGGCACATAGCATTCAACTGCTTTTCATCAATCAGAATCAATCGTTAATGATACTGCTTTAACCAATCAACTTCCAACCTGGCCGAAAAGGGATTTTCTCAAATGAAATGATTTTTCAACGAAGGGATTTCGCAAATGAAAGGATTTTTCAATGAAGGGATTTTTCAATGAAGGGATTTTTCAATGAAGGGATTTCGCAAATGAAGGGATTTTTCAATGAAGGGATTTTTTTTTCAATAATTTTTCTCAATGAAAGTTTTCTAAATGAAGGATTTCTCAATGAAGGCATTCTCAATGAAGGAATTTCTCAATGAAGGCTTTCCCAAGGAAGGAATTTCTCAATGAGAGCTTTTTAATGGAGGAATTTCTCAATGAGAGCTTTTTAATGGAGGAATTTTCAATGAGAGCTTTATCAAATTTCAGAACAGTGATATTCAAAGAGTCAAATAACTTCACCTTTGGCCATTTCAAAGAATTAACAAAACCCAGAACAATAAACAAATAAACAAATAATCGAATTGTGCATTTCATGAAACTCCAAATCAAAGCGGAAACAAAACAAAACTCAATTGCAAAAGACGCTTTCATTAAGCTATGCACATATGCAAGAAAAGTTTTCATGAATTTTAGCAAATGACAACCCCTAGACTTATCAAAATTCCCTTCGAAAGGGAAGATAGTCAGCCATCCAAATTGTGCAGAGTTCTTTCAAGACCTTCAAATTTCATCATTGGAGGTGGATGCCTCAAAGGTGTCCTTGTGTTTAGGAAAAGGATTTGTTTTTATATTTGGTCCTTGTTCTTCCCTCCCTTTCAAAATTATGTCTCCGGCCTCAATCATGTCTTGGATTTTGTGTTTAAGTACCCAACAATTGGTAGTAGAATGCCCAGGAGCTCCAGAATGATAAGCACAAAAAGATTGAGGATTATAACCAGGGGGAACTCCTTTAGTATAGACTTTAGGAGGTATTGTACCAATTTTCCCCGCGGCCTTGAGCTGCTCATATAGTTGATCGAGGGGCCGACCTAGATTGGTAAAAGTTCTATATCGGGCCGGGTCTTGGGTGCCAGCGGTCTGTTGATAGTTGTAGTTATGGCTGACGGGTAAGGTGGGTCTTGGATGATAAGGAGAGCGAGGTCTAGTTTGAAAGCTATGTGGAGAAATATGAAATGGTGTCATAGGTGTGTTTGGGTAATTTGGTCGAGGTCGAGGGTGGTTACCAGTGGTATGGTGCACAGGTTGAAAGTGTGATTGGTACGGGTAACGGGGTGAATAGGTGGAGTTCTGTCGGTATCTCAGTTGGGGAGCAGGGCCTCGATTCGAGACAAATGAAGCCTCCTCTTCTCTCTTTTTGAATGGGGATTTCTTGTTACCGCTGCCTTGATTTTGCATCGCTTCCAATTGCGATTTCAGAGCCGACACGTTAATAATCTTTCCTGCCCTTATAAACTCATCATATTCTTCTAATTTATTAACGATCTCGGCAAAGGAACACCCAGTCATTCGAAAAATTTCTTCAAAGTGTGGCGGATCATGTGCCTTAATGAAGGTGCGTATGATTTCATCCTCGGTCATTGGTGGCTCGACTTTTGCGGCTATTGTCCTCCATCTCTTAGCATAGGTCTTGTGATCCTCGGAGGGTTTTCTTTTTGTTCCTTCCAGTGTAGTCCGTGTTGGAGCTAGCTCACAATTATACTCGTATTGCCTTACAAAAGCGTTGGACAAGTCAAGCCAGGTCTTCGCTTCTTCGGGTTTCAGCTTGGAATACCAGTCGAGTGCATCCCCTTCCAGACTTTCTGGGAATAGCCTCAAAGGCAGATTTTCATCATCTGTTGGCCTACCCAACTTGTTGGCGAACAGTCGGATGTGTGTCTTGGGATTGCCCGTCCCATTATATTTGTTGAACTTCGGGGTTTTGAACCCTTCAGGCAATTGCACATTGGGAAAGAGACAAAGCTCATCGTAGTCCAGGACTCCTTGCTTGTTCAACCCTTGACTCTTCCTCATAAACTCATCAAAACGATCAAGGCGTTTGAGCAGCTTTATATCAACGGGAGCAGAAGATTCCCCCATTTCTGGCTTGTTTTGAATGGTATGGTCTGGCAAGAAAGGCTCAGCTGTATCGTGATAAAAGGTATGCGGCTTAGGAGGTATATCCGAAGTGATTTGGGGTTGTGGGCCTTGCATGTGAGCAGGGAAAAATGAAGGATCAGGAGGGTAAGTGTATGGCAAATGTATGGTGGGATATGTGAAAGTTCCTTCGGTTGGAATAGGGAAAGATGGAGCAACAGTGGCTTGAATCGAAGGTATGACAAATGGCTCTGGCCCAGGCTGCCTGCCGGGCACGGGCTCGGGTTGAACTCCACTGCTGATAAGCTTATCGATTAATTTCCTCTGGGCCGCCATCTCAGTGGTCATCTCACCGAACTTAGTGAGCATCTCAGTCAACTGAACCCCCAAACTCATGGTCTCGGGTTGAGCGGTAGTAGCAGACCTATCTGATTGTTCCGGTTGTGAACTCATGTTTACACAACTCCTTTGAGCTTGGCTACGGGATGATGGGGCTTCGACAAGAAGCTATGTTTAAATATTACCTGAGAATTTTGAAAGGAATTGCCTTTAGATTCAACCCTCGCTTAGTTATTCCGAAGAAAATAAAGAAAAGGAAAAGAAAAAGGCAAGAGTTAGTAGATATCCAGAAAATTCGGATGCATGTCCTATGGGGGAACCCTTTTTGTGCCAAGGGTAAGCCTAGCATGAAAATGCAATCCTCTGAGGTAGGCACTATACCATACCTGATGGATCTGATCAACTCATTGAGTGAAAAATAATTTTGAAAAATTGGTCAACTGGAGTGACGAGAGATATGTGTCAAAATGAGGTCAACGTCCGAATAGATTGATCACTTTTTGATCGAAAAACGCAAGGGTTTGACTTTGACGAACTTCCTATCGAAGAGATTGGAATTCGTTGACAAAATTTTCTCGGTGAAGCACGGGACAACTGATCAAATGTCTGGATGGTTTTCTCAAAAACCGACTAAGTTTCCCAATTTGAAATTGACATTGAAACCCTAATTGGTCAAATGGGTTGAGTGAAATTGACAATTTATTTAAAAATCGAGCGGATTACCCTAAAAAGGGAAACGGGTCAAATGAATTGAATGAAATTTAATTTATCCAAAATTAATCAGATCACCCTAAAAGGGTAAATTGATCAAATAGATTAAACGAAACTTGATTTATTCAAAATCGGCTTGGTTGCCCTAAAAATGGGTAAATTGGCCAAATGAATGAAATTGAATTAGTGATTTATTCAAAAATCGGCCGAATAACCCTAAAAGAGTAAATTGGTCAAATGAATTGACAATTTATTCAAAATCGACCAGGTGACCCTAAAAAGGTAAATTGGTCAAATGACCCTAAAAAGGGTAAATTGGTCAAATGAATTGACGATTTATTCAAAATCGACCAGGTGACCCTAAAAAGGGTAAATTGGTCAAATGAATTGATGATTTATTGAAAATTGATCGGATAACCCTAAAAAGGGTAAATTAGTCAAATGAATTGAATGGAATTGATGTATTGAAATATGGGTTGAATTGTCTACCCATTGGTAGTTTCAAAATTCTATTGCGATGCATTAGCATATGAGCCTTCTAAAATCAAATTTTGGCCTTGATTTATTTATCGTCTCAATAGGAGAGATTATTTGTGAATTTCTTCAAATTAATGTCCTTTGCGCAAGGGAATTTTACCAATTTTGATAAAATGGCCAAAAAGTGATTATTAGATGCTCATATTCCAAGGATCGCTTTATGAAAATGATCGGATCCCACCTTACCTTGTGCACTATCCCTTTGGATGGTACAGGAAATGTAAACGTGCAAGTCTCATTAGATTATGTATCCGAGACACAGGGCGGTTTATACCTAGCACGGGATCCCCTAAATGGCATTCCCTTCTAAGGTGGATGCATGATGCCAGTTTATTTAAATCAGGAAAATATGCAACTCGAAATGAAACGTGACCTAAGGAACCCTTTATCTGCCAGGGTAGGCCTAAAATGGCATGGCATTATTATTTGATGAAATATGTCACAATTTTAAACATGCGATAGCCTATCTATAAGGGTAGGCCCTAAAAGAAGTCATGCCAGACCTCCTATTTCCTAACGTTTGTGAATGCAAAGGCAAAAGACAAGGAAAGTTAGTTCAACACATAACACGTTGGACAATTAAAGGATATAAAAAGCAGGAAACATAAATAAGGAAAAAGGGTGGGATCCCTCCCCTCGTTAAAGGTGTCCCTAATAGGGTAAGGCAAACTCTACCCTAGGTGAAACTATATGGATGCATGAGGTTGGGGTTCGCTAATGCATCTATACTCAATAAGCTCAGGCCCCCAAGCCTTCAGACTCGTGGCCAAGAGTCATCACTCCCAAGGCCCTTTGTCGGTGGCTCGAGCGATTCCCCAAACACCGCTACGCACACGTCGTGTCACGGCTACGTGTTTGAGTGAATCTATCAAAACCTCAATCTTCGACCAAAAGCTAAAGGCTATCAACCAATAGCTTTAAGCGGAAGATTGAGTGACCCATTGGAACATGCTACACACACATCGTGTCGTGATCACATGTCCAAGTGAGTCACCTAATCCTAATAGGGTGGAGTGGCGTGACAAGCCACTAAAGAAAAATAAAGGGGGATGAATAGTAAAGCGTATGCGCGTATGATAGTGCACGTTTTGGAGGGGAGGGATCGAGAACCAATGTGTGGCCCTAAGGGTGACACACACCCCCCAAGTGCAATGACAAGCGCGGTAAAAAACAATCATACATCCAATCATCCAATCATACATATGCGAGTGAGGGAGTAGTTTGATACGCGTACGGGCCGAAAAGGTCCTAAAATGGAAAAATGCACCCTAATATCCAAATGCAATGCATAAAAGGGGTAGAAAAAGGAAAAGAAAGGTTAAATCAAATGCTTGGACCCTCTTAGGAAATCCCCAGTGGAGTCGCCAACTGTCGCGCCCCACTTTTTTTAAAAAAATAAAATGATTGTTTTTTTTTGTGAATTTATTGATTTTGGGAAAAATAAATTTTGTTGATAAAAACAAAAATGGGTTTAAATGGGACTTTTGAAAATGCGACGATTTGACCCAAGAAAAATAGTTCAAAAAGGGTTTTTATATGAAAAATGGAGTCGCCACTTGGTATAGAGTTAGGGTGTACCAAGTCACCCAAAAAAAATGAATTTTTTTAAGGAAAAAAAGTAAGAAAACCCTTTTTAAACGACTCCTAGTCCACGTAAAACAAAGAAAAAGGTTCGGGAGTCACATTTGACGAAGGGGAAGGCAAGGATAAAAATCCAAGGCACCCCTTCGACCTAACCAAGGCTAGTTGCGTGATTTAACCCTTATTTTCCTATATTTTCTACCCAAAGTATGTATTGCAAATTGGATTTGACTAATGAATGAGAAATGCAATCTTAAGTCTAAGAAATGTCTCTGATGAGGCTTTTGATCCCATTCACATGAATTGTGAAGGTCAATAAGGAAAGACCTCATAGAAAATCATGAATGATGCAAATGAGGACTCAAATAAGAGTGTAAGTGTGCAAGGTGTAGAAAAGTGCATGTGTGCAATTTGAGAAAAAGTGTTTGTGTGCAAATGGATGAAAATATAAGTGTTAATGTGCAAATGGATGAAAATATAAATATATAGGTATAAATGGGTGCAAAGTGTGAGGTAGAAAGTAAAGAAGGAAAAGAAGTGTGTGAATATGGCATGTGAATTACAATATATAATTAGTGAGGAAAATAATGAGAAAATGATATGAAAGTGCATGATCCTAGAGGGATGCATCAGGTCGGGTACGGGAATGACCTCTAGTTTTTGTGATTTTAATTTTCCCTTTGATTAGAAGGAAAAACTGGCGTGCTAAGGCTATTTTGAAGCCACACTCGCTCGTTTCCCTTACCCAAGGGGGTTTCTCAGGTTTTTCTCTTGAGGTGCCCTTGTGGGTTTTTCACCTAATGAAATAATGGAAGAGCTCAACCATAGTCGACTCAGGAATGTAAGTTGAAGATTGCTGGCATCAGTAAAAATGCGCTTCCCTTATAGACTTAACGAAGGCATTATGGACATCACGTGCCAGTTGATTAGCAAAATCCCTAATAGAAATGCAGCAAGTGACGAAAGCCAGGACTTTTGGGCTTTTGTAATGAGGTTAGGTGGGGTGTTTTTCAAGAAAAGTTGAGGCTTGAAAGCAGGTCTGATGAAAGGTGTGAAATAAACTGAGATTGCATCATTTTGAAATTATCTCTAATTTTTGAACGAAACCGAGGGAAACTTGCCCCAGCTTGATTGAATTTTCCTTTCTTTGTACTTTTCATTGCATTTTCTCTTCTTTTTTTTTTCTTTTTTCTTTTTTTTTTTTTTTTAACATTTTTTTGATTTTTCCAGTGTGGGGTTTTCTTTTTTTCCATATCTCTTTCAAAGATACATTTGCCCCAGTATGGGGTTTTCTTTCCTTTCTGATCATTTTTCAAAATGAATTCGCCCAAGTGTGGGGTTTGCAATTCTCAGGGGCTGCCAAACGAAAATTATTGTTCTGATAGCTCAAAGGGGATGACTAGGGATGAAATGTTTTGATTGAAAAGGAAGATGGCCTGACTTTTGCCTCGCCCCTTGCATGATTTCCTAAAAGAAACTTTGCATAATCAAATAAAGAACATCTTACACATGTCCAAGTTGATAAATTAAGGGAATGTCTGTCCTTCCATCTCTCCTTTGAACACCCAATAAACTTTGTCAATTTGAAGCAAATTTGCCTTCGACTTCGTCTTTCATCGCTTTGGCACTTTGTTTCCTTTTCAGAAGATCGGTGGTGGATCCGTTTGTTATGAACATAGGTCATGCGTTTTGACAACGTTGGTCATGGCACATAGCATTCAACTGCTTTTCATCAATCAGAATCAATCGTTAATGATACTGCTTTAACCAATCAACTTCCAACCTGGCCGAAAAGGGATTTTCTCAAATGAAATGATTTTTCAACGAAGGGATTTCGCAAATGAAAGGATTTTTCAATGAAGGGATTTTTCAATGAAGGGATTTTTCAATGAAGGGATTTCGCAAATGAAGGGATTTTTCAATGAAGGGATTTTTTTTTCAATAATTTTTCTCAATGAAAGTTTTCTAAATGAAGGATTTCTCAATGAAGGCATTCTCAATGAAGGAATTTCTCAATGAAGGCTTTCCCAAGGAAGGAATTTCTCAATGAGAGCTTTTTAATGGAGGAATTTCTCAATGAGAGCTTTATCAAATTTCAGAACAGTGATATTCAAAGAGTCAAATAACTTCACCTTTGGCCATTTCAAAGAATTAACAAAACCCAGAACAATAAACAAATAAACAAATAATCGAATTGTGCATTTCATGAAACTCCAAATCAAAGCGGAAACAAAACAAAACTCAATTGCAAAAGACGCTTTCATTAAGCTATGCACATATGCAAGAAAAGTTTTCATGAATTTTAGCAAATGACAACCCCTAGACTTATCAAAATTCCCTTCGAAAGGGAAGATAGTCAGCCATCCAAATTGTGCAGAGTTCTTTCAAGACCTTCAAATTTCATCATTGGAGGTGGATGCCTCAAAGGTGTCCTTGTGTTTAGGAAAAGGATTTGTTTTTATATTTGGTCCTTGTTCTTCCCTCCCTTTCAAAATTATGTCTCCGGCCTCAATCATGTCTTGGATTTTGTGTTTAAGTACCCAACAATTGGTAGTAGAATGCCCAGGAGCTCCAGAATGATAAGCACAAAAAGATTGAGGATTATAACCAGGGGGAACTCCTTTAGTATAGACTTTAGGAGGTATTGTACCAATTTTCCCCGCGGCCTTGAGCTGCTCATATAGTTGATCGAGGGGCCGACCTAGATTGGTAAAAGTTCTATATCGGGCCGGGTCTTGGGTGCCAGCGGTCTGTTGATAGTTGTAGTTATGGCTGACGGGTAAGGTGGGTCTTGGATGATAAGGAGAGCGAGGTCTAGTTTGAAAGCTATGTGGAGAAATATGAAATGGTGTCATAGGTGTGTTTGGGTAATTTGGTCGAGGTCGAGGGTGGTTACCAGTGGTATGGTGCACAGGTTGAAAGTGTGATTGGTACGGGTAACGGGGTGAATAGGTGGAGTTCTGTCGGTATCTCAGTTGGGGAGCAGGGCCTCGATTCGAGACAAATGAAGCCTCCTCTTCTCTCTTTTTGAATGGGGATTTCTTGTTACCGCTGCCTTGATTTTGCATCGCTTCCAATTGCGATTTCAGAGCCGACACGTTAATAATCTTTCCTGCCCTTATAAACTCATCATATTCTTCTAATTTATTAACGATCTCGGCAAAGGAACACCCAGTCATTCGAAAAATTTCTTCAAAGTGTGGCGGATCATGTGCCTTAATGAAGGTGCGTATGATTTCATCCTCGGTCATTGGTGGCTCGACTTTTGCGGCTATTGTCCTCCATCTCTTAGCATAGGTCTTGTGATCCTCGGAGGGTTTTCTTTTTGTTCCTTCCAGTGTAGTCCGTGTTGGAGCTAGCTCACAATTATACTCGTATTGCCTTACAAAAGCGTTGGACAAGTCAAGCCAGGTCTTCGCTTCTTCGGGTTTCAGCTTGGAATACCAGTCGAGTGCATCCCCTTCCAGACTTTCTGGGAATAGCCTCAAAGGCAGATTTTCATCATCTGTTGGCCTACCCAACTTGTTGGCGAACAGTCGGATGTGTGTCTTGGGATTGCCCGTCCCATTATATTTGTTGAACTTCGGGGTTTTGAACCCTTCAGGCAATTGCACATTGGGAAAGAGACAAAGCTCATCGTAGTCCAGGACTCCTTGCTTGTTCAACCCTTGACTCTTCCTCATAAACTCATCAAAACGATCAAGGCGTTTGAGCAGCTTTATATCAACGGGAGCAGAAGATTCCCCCATTTCTGGCTTGTTTTGAATGGTATGGTCTGGCAAGAAAGGCTCAGCTGTATCGTGATAAAAGGTATGCGGCTTAGGAGGTATATCCGAAGTGATTTGGGGTTGTGGGCCTTGCATGTGAGCAGGGAAAAATGAAGGATCAGGAGGGTAAGTGTATGGCAAATGTATGGTGGGATATGTGAAAGTTCCTTCGGTTGGAATAGGGAAAGATGGAGCAACAGTGGCTTGAATCGAAGGTATGACAAATGGCTCTGGCCCAGGCTGCCTGCCGGGCACGGGCTCGGGTTGAACTCCACTGCTGATAAGCTTATCGATTAATTTCCTCTGGGCCGCCATCTCAGTGGTCATCTCACCGAACTTAGTGAGCATCTCAGTCAACTGAACCCCCAAACTCATGGTCTCGGGTTGAGCGGTAGTAGCAGACCTATCTGATTGTTCCGGTTGTGAACTCATGTTTACACAACTCCTTTGAGCTTGGCTACGGGATGATGGGGCTTCGACAAGAAGCTATGTTTAAATATTACCTGAGAATTTTGAAAGGAATTGCCTTTAGATTCAACCCTCGCTTAGTTATTCCGAAGAAAATAAAGAAAAGGAAAAGAAAAAGGCAAGAGTTAGTAGATATCCAGAAAATTCGGATGCATGTCCTATGGGGGAACCCTTTTTGTGCCAAGGGTAAGCCTAGCATGAAAATGCAATCCTCTGAGGTAGGCACTATACCATACCTGATGGATCTGATCAACTCATTGAGTGAAAAATAATTTTGAAAAATTGGTCAACTGGAGTGACGAGAGATATGTGTCAAAATGAGGTCAACGTCCGAATAGATTGATCACTTTTTGATCGAAAAACGCAAGGGTTTGACTTTGACGAACTTCCTATCGAAGAGATTGGAATTCGTTGACAAAATTTTCTCGGTGAAGCACGGGACAACTGATCAAATGTCTGGATGGTTTTCTCAAAAACCGACTAAGTTTCCCAATTTGAAATTGACATTGAAACCCTAATTGGTCAAATGGGTTGAGTGAAATTGACAATTTATTTAAAAATCGAGCGGATTACCCTAAAAAGGGAAACGGGTCAAATGAATTGAATGAAATTTAATTTATCCAAAATTAATCAGATCACCCTAAAAGGGTAAATTGATCAAATAGATTAAACGAAACTTGATTTATTCAAAATCGGCTTGGTTGCCCTAAAAATGGGTAAATTGGCCAAATGAATGAAATTGAATTAGTGATTTATTCAAAAATCGGCCGAATAACCCTAAAAGAGTAAATTGGTCAAATGAATTGACAATTTATTCAAAATCGACCAGGTGACCCTAAAAAGGTAAATTGGTCAAATGACCCTAAAAAGGGTAAATTGGTCAAATGAATTGACGATTTATTCAAAATCGACCAGGTGACCCTAAAAAGGGTAAATTGGTCAAATGAATTGATGATTTATTGAAAATTGATCGGATAACCCTAAAAAGGGTAAATTAGTCAAATGAATTGAATGGAATTGATGTATTGAAATATGGGTTGAATTGTCTACCCATTGGTAGTTTCAAAATTCTATTGCGATGCATTAGCATATGAGCCTTCTAAAATCAAATTTTGGCCTTGATTTATTTATCGTCTCAATAGGAGAAATTATTTGTGAATTTCTTCAAATTAATGTCCTTTGCGCAAGGGAATTTTACCAATTTTGATAAAATGGCCAAAAAGTGATTATTAGATGCTCATATTCCAAGGATCGCTTTATGAAAATGATCGGATCCCACCTTACCTTGTGCACTATCCCTTTGGATGGTACAGGAAATGTAAACGTGCAAGTCTCATTGGATTATGTATCCGAGACACAGGGCGGTTTATACCTAGCACGGGATCCCCTAAATGGCATTCCCTTCTAAGGTGGATGCATGATGCCAGTTTATTTAAATCAGGAAAATATGCAACTCGAAATGAAACGTGACCTAAGGAACCCTTTATCTGCCAGGGTAGGCCTAAAATGGCATGGCATTATTATTTGATGAAATATGTCACAATTTTAAACATGCGATAGCCTATCTATAAGGGTAGGCCCTAAAAGAAGTCATGCCAGACCTCCTATTTCCTAACGTTTGTGAATGCAAAGGCAAAAGACAAGGAAAGTTAGTTCAACACATAACACGTTGGACAATTAAAGGATATAAAAAGCAGGAAACATAAATAAGGAAAAAGGGTGGGATCCCTCCCCTCGTGAAAGGTGTCCCTAATAGGGTAAGGCAGACTCTACCCTAGGTGAAACTATATGGATGCATGAGGTTGGGGTTCGCTAATGCATCTATACTCAATAAGCTCAGGCCCCCAAGCCTTCAGACTCGTGGCCAAGGGTCATCACTCCCAAGGCCCTTTGTCGGTGGCTCGAGCGATTCCCCAAACACCGCTACGCACACGTCGTGTCACGGCTACGTGTTTGAGTGAATCTATCAAAACCTCAATCTTCGACCAAAAGCTAAAGGCTATCAACCAATAGCTTTAAGCGGAAGATTGAGTGACCCATTGGAACATGCTACACACACATCGTGTCGTGATCACATGTCCAAGTGAGTCACCTAATCCTAATAGGGTGGAGTGGCGTGACAAGCCACTAAAGAAAAATAAAGGGGGATGAATAGTAAAGCGTATGCGCGTATGATAGTGCACGTTTTGGAGGGGAGGGATCGAGAACCAATGTGTGGCCCTAAGGGTGACACACACCCCCCAAGTGCAATGACAAGCGCGGTAAAAAACAATCATACATCCAATCATCCAATCATACATATGCGAGTGAGGGAGTAGTTTGATACGCGTACGGGCCGAAAAGGTCCTAAAATGGAAAAATGCACCCTAATATCCAAATGCAATGCATAAAAGGGGTAGAAAAAGGAAAAGAAAGGTTAAATCAAATGCTTGGACCCTCTTAGGAAATCCCCAGTGGAGTCGCCAACTGTCGCGCCCCACTTTTTGATAAAAAATAAAATGATTGTTTTTGGGATTTTATTAGTTTGGAAAAAAAGTGAATTTTTTGATAAAAATAAAAATGGGTCTAAATGGGACTTTTGAAAATGCGACGATTTGACCCAAGAAAAATAGTTCAAAAAGGGTTTTTTATATGAAAAATGGAGTCGCCACTTGGTATAGAGTTAGGGTGTACCAAGTCACCCAAAAAAAATGAATTTTTTAAAGAAAAAAAGTAAGAAAACCCTTTTTAAACGACTCCTAGTCCACGTAAAACAAAGAAAAAGGTTCGGGAGTCACATTTGACGAAGGGGAAGGCAAGGATAAAAATCCAAGGCACCCCTTCGACCTAACCAAGGCTAGTTGCGTGATTTAACCCTTATTTTCCTATATTTTCTACCCAAAGTATGTATTGCAAATTGGATTTGACTAATGAATGAGAAATGCAATCTTAAGTCTAAGAAATGTCTCTGATGAGGCTTTTGATCCCATTCACATGAATTGTGAAGGTCAATAAGGAAAGACCTCATAGAAAATCATGAATGATGCAAATGAGGACTCAAATAAGAGTGTAAGTGTGCAAGGTGTAGAAAAGTGCATGTGTGCAATTTGAGAAAAAGTGTTTGTGTGCAAATGGATGAAAATATAAGTGTTAGTGTGCAAATGGATGAAAATATAAGTATATAGGTATAAATGGGTGCAAAGTGTGAGGTAGAAAGTAAAGAAGGAAAAGAAGTGTGTGAATATGGCATGTGAATTACAATATATAATTAGTGAGGAAAATAATGAGAAAATGATATGAAAGTGCATGATCCTAGAGGGATGCATCAGGTCGGGTACGGGAATGACCTCTAGTTTTTGTGATTTTAATTTTCCCTTTGATTAGAAGGAAAAACTGGCGTGCTAAGGCTATTTTGAAGCCACACTCGCTCGTTTCCCTTACCCAAGGGGGTTTCTCAGGCAAATGGACCCTATAACTAGCATGAAATGCAAAGGCCTAAAATGAAAGGGAAAAGGTTATAGGGACATGCCAAATGCCATAAAAACTAAAAAAATGCATGAAATGTAGTGGAGCATGCGAATGTGAACTAGCGAGGAGGGTCCCTAAGGGTCTAGCGTTGGATTAGCCCATATCTAGGAATTCCTACTAGCGTTGGACTAGTGGAAACGTATATTCATTCATCACATTCATTCAGGCTATGGAAAGCGAGTAGACATGCCAAAACAACTCATAAACACGTAGCACGTAACACTTAGCATGCTCGACTAGATGCAAAAACCTAATAAAGCAAATTAACACATAGCAACGAAAACACACAATCAAGCTAATGGACCTATTACATTTTGCTAGCTAGGCACATGTCTTCAATAGGTCTTCATCCAATGCTCCTTCAAGTCCTATTCTATTACAAGCCAAGAGGTGTACACATACCCCATCAGATAAAATAAAAAGGAAAACTTACAAGCCAAGAGGTGTACACATACCCCATAAAATAAGATAAAATAGAAGAAAAACTTAATAAAACAAAAGTAAATAAATGAAATAGATTAATGAAAGTTAAAAAAAACCAAGTAGACATGCAAATCTCATCTAGCACATTGGATCACATAGGGAGAAACAAAAAAGGTAAATGAAATTATACCTCCTCGCAATGGTAAGCAAATGAAGAAAAAATGGCTTCAAAACAATAAAATGGTCAAGGCACCAATTTAATAGTAAAGTATAAGCAAAAATCAGCAAAGCCCGCCTAATTGCAACCTAAAAGCAATCAAATAATGCATAACTTCCGAGAAAGTAAAAGCTATTGGTCAAACTTTTAAGATGGAAAAACTACCAAGGCCCCAATTGCGAAATCGACCAATCATTCAAACTCAATTAACACATTTTTGGGAAGCTTCAAAACTCATAAGTAATGAGAAGGTCAAGTAATCACAAATAATTACATAGATGTTCAAGCATTTAAATAACTTAAACAGCCTATGTTTGCCAAATTGGGCCTAATTGAAAGGAAAAAGAAATTTGAAGGGTCAAATTGATTGATTCTCCCAATTATTTGGGCCATAACGGAACAAAGGGAGACTTGGGGGCCAAAATGTAATTTTCTGAAGTCTTTTGCATGCATGCTACGCAGGAAATTTCTTATGCAACATTCATTTGAGGCTTTCTAGCAACTTCAATCTTCCGAATGCAGATTTCCTACCAAGACTCCAAACAAAACTAACAAAGATCATCTCTCAGCACCACTTGACAACTGGACATCCAAACATGAACACTAAACCACAGAAAATCAAATGAAGACCAATGAAGAACCAAAATGGAGGAAATGTGCAGCAAGGTAGACGCAAAAACAACTACCATTCTTTCTGCGAGATTTCTTTTTCGACCGAAACGTATCTGTGCAAAGTGACTTCAACCAAAACTCAGGTGTAAAAACCTCAATCCATTATTACCATTAAACAAAATACATTTGCACATTCCCAAGATTGTAAAAAAAACAGCTAGTCAAGAAAAATGCAGCAAAAAGTGTTTTAAAAGAAATTCAAGTAATACTATGGTTGCAATGACCGGGCTTGCCATGTTGTAGATTGCAATGGCTTCGCACTTGCTACAAGTTATATATATGCTCAAACAGCCAAACGAATCAGCAAATCAAACAAACCCAAAACCTCATTCAGTACGCAGCTAATTTCAT
Source organism: Coffea eugenioides (assembly GCF_003713205.1). Taxonomy (NCBI): domain Eukaryota; kingdom Viridiplantae; phylum Streptophyta; class Magnoliopsida; order Gentianales; family Rubiaceae; genus Coffea; species Coffea eugenioides. The sequence goes on from NC_040039.1 coordinate 1,973,080, forward strand.
TGTCAAAAAAACAAGGAAAAGCTGCTGCAACAAGCCGACAACTTTCAAGTTCATTGCAGCAGATTTTATACACAGGCCTCCGCAACTAATTTGAGAAAGAAACCAGCTGCATTTCGTTCCCAACATCACAGTTTTAGGCTAAGGAACTAACCACATAAACATCCCAATCCAAACAAGCAAAACTCAGCCAAATATCATAAAAAAAAATCTGGAAAGCATGCGTGCAATGGCAAGAAACTTCAGCTTCTGAAATGTTTCATTTGCTGCCATTTTCTGCCATGATTTTCTATCCCTTTCACCGTAGCAAATACCAAATAAAAGGCTATTTATCAAATTGGTTCAAGACTAAGCTCAGATCATCAAACAAACTAAAGCCGAAATTCCCTGCTCAAACTCACGGCCATCAAAATTTTCCAGAACTTAAGTGTTCATAAATCCAATATTTTCTTGGCTAAAACGTAGTATTACTTACTCAAATTTGACCTGTAAACACTTAGTTAACGGATTAGCATTTCCAGTTCACTATCATATGCAAACAACAACTATAGTCATCTAAAATTTCCAGCTCAAGTCTCTTGGGTTACCAAAGAAAAATTCCAGCAGCTTGTTAGTCTTAAATCACATATTTCCTCAGCTCATTCAGTGATTTAAGTACTCAAATTCAACATGCAATTACTTAACTAACTGATTAACATTTCTAGTTCAAAACTCAGATTCGATCAACAACAAAAATCATCCAAATTTCCAGAAATCTTCCAACAAGCCACGGATGATCATGCATGTAGCAGATTTCTATCTCATTTAATTTTTCTGGTTTAAACCCATTAATTAACTACATGCAAGGCTCATTTATCTTGTTATTATCTAGTTAGTTATGGTTATAAGCTTAAAAGCAACAAGATTAAACTAAATGAAGCTACATTATTCAAGACAAACTCTCGGCAGAAATTTTCCATCGAAACAGAATTTCCTAAGCTCCTTAATTCATCAATCAGCTACATAGAATTAACATGCAAGGTCCTAGACATCTTAATCATCAAGTTTTCATTCGGCTAATTACACTTGGGTACTCAGATGGTCACAGCTAGCAAAGTAAGAACCGAAATATTCCAGAAACAAGCTGCAATTCCAGCTTCAAACTTTCGACAGCTTTAATTCTTTTCCAAATCAGATTTCTTAAGTCACAATTCCTCATCTAACCTCACAAACACCACATGCAAGTCCATAGCTGACCTCACTTGCCTATAACCAACTAATTTCAGTTCAGAAGTTACCTCAAATGGAGCTCACACCCTCGGCTAGCTGCTGCAAACTCTTCCCTCTCGGTCAGCCCAGAAATGCAGCCCGTCACTCCTCCTCTCTCTTGTCCAAGCTTGCGACTAGGATGGTGAATGTTTAGCCCTCAGTCCTCTTCACTAATTCACGGTTGGAATGGATATAGAATAGCAGGCTTCACCCCTTTTTTTTTCTAGCTCACGGACAGAAAAACAAAGCAAAGTGTTCGGCTCTCTCTCACCTTCACTCTTGGTTTGCAGAGTGCAGCTCTCTCTCTCTCTTGGTCGATGATACCAAGGCAGAAGGTGAAGGGGAATGGTGTTGTGGAAATGTTGAAGTTGCTAAAATGGAAAGCTCGGCTCTTCACTCTCGGTCGTTAATTCCAAGGCTGCTCCATCACGGCTCACGGCAGAAAAGAAACTGAAGTTGTGATATTGTGGTGAATTGAGAATCATCATCAAGTGTGTGAGTAGTGTAATGTATATAGGGTGATGTTGTGAGTGGAGTTGGTCGGCAATAGCAAATGGAAAATACTGGAATGAAAAGTGGGAAGTGGAACCGGCAGGAATTGGAATTGTGATTTTTTCTCAACTTAATAATTTAACAAAAATAATAGTAAAATTAAATAATAATAAAAACAACAATTTTAATTACAAACACATCAAAATAAACAAACTAAAAATAACAAAATTACCATTTTCGATCTTTTCTTTCATTTTTCATCATTTTTCATCATCATTTTTTTTTCAAAATAAATTAACAAAAATAAACCAAAATGCCAAAAAAATTAAATTTGAATGTATTTTTGTGAACAATTTTCCTTTTTCTCCCTTTTTTTAATGATTTTTCTACGCTAAAACTTAAAAAATAAAAAATAGAAACTAGAAACTAAAAAAAAACTAAAAGTAACCACGACAAATGAGAATAAAAAGTAAAAGAAATTACACCAAAAATTTGGTGTCTACACTCTCTTCTACATTCTCTGTTGCCAATATCTAAGGAAATATCTATGCTACCTAGAGTAATTATCTAGGATCATTACAATACCTCCCCCTCAAGAATCCTAGTCACTAGGATTGAGTTGGAAGTCTGGAAACTGTGACTGTATTACAGTGATATCCTCCCAAGTTGCATCTTCAACACCTAGGTTCAACCATTTGATCAGTACTTGAGTCACCTGCTGCCTTTTCCTTATGATGCTACGAGTGGCAATGACTTTCTCAGGGGCAATCTTAACCTGTCCGTCTGTGGTAGTTAAAGGCAGGTCTTGAGCCACCACATGATTCTTAGCTGAGGGCTTGAGTAGTGAGACATGGAAGGTAGGGTGGATCAAGGAACCAACAGGTAACTCCAACCTATAAGCCGCATTTCCTACTTTCTGAAGGATCTTGTAGGGACCATAATATTTGGAGGACAACTTCAGATTTTTTCTGATTGCCACAGATGCTTGCCTATACGGTTGCAGCTTCAAGTAGACCCAATCTCCAACCTGGAAACTTCTCTCACTCCTGTTTCTGTCAGCAAACTGCTTCATTCGATTCTGAGCTTTGATTAAGTTTCCCTTCAGCAACTCATTCCATTTCCTCCTGTCCCCTAGCCATTGCTCCACTGCAGCCACTGGTGTCTCCCAGGCATCGATGCCTAGCTGAGATGGTGGATAACCATACAGAGCTTGGAAGGGAGTCATTTTTAAGGCTGTGTGGTGGTTGGTGTTATACCACCATTCTGCAGCAGCCAGCAATGACTTCCATTTGTGAGGTTGCTGGAAGCATAGGCACCTCAGGTATGTCTCTACACACCTGTTCAACCTTTCTGTCTGCCCGTCAGTCTGGGGGTGGTAGGAAGTAGAGTAGTGCAGCTCAGTGCCTAATTTTCCAAATAGCTCTTGCCAAAACAGGCTGGTAAACAGCCTATCCCTATCAGATACAATGCTAAGTGGCAATCCATGCAACTTATAGATGTTATTGAAATATAGGTTAGCCACAGATTGTGCTGTATGCTTAGGTGGTAGTGCTATGAGGTGGCAATACTTAGTAAACCTGTCGATGACAACCATTATTCCCTCATATCCTTGGGACTTAGGCAGCCCTTCAATGAAATCCATTGAGATGTGCTGCCATGCCTGTTCAGGAATAGGTAGAGGCTGTAGTAGTCCTGGTGTCTTGCAATTTTCTACCTTACTCCTCTTGCAAACATCACACTGCTGTACCCATTTTTCCACTCCTCCCTTCATTCCTGGCCAGAAGAAGGGTCCTTTCAATCTTTGATAGGTCCCCAGGTTGCCTGAGTGACCCCCAATGGAAGAGTCATGGAAGCAAGTTATCAGTTTCTGTCTTAAGTTACCTGAGGAACCAACGTACACCCTGCCTTTGTATCTGAGTAAGCCCCCTGTAAAGGAGTAATTTGGGAAGGAATCAGGCGTAGTGGTCAGGCCTTCAGTCAATTTGGCTACATTATCATCCCCCTTGTAACTCTCTAGGACCTCAGATAGCCATGCAGGTTTCATGACTGAGATGCTATGTGTAGAAATGTCCTCCTCGTAGTCTCTTCTAGATAGTGCATCAGCTACCACGTTCTCCTTTCCCTTCTTGTACTGTATTTCGTAGTCCAGTCCTAACAACTTAGTGAGCCATTTCTGCTGCAGGGGAGTGGTTATCTTCTGCTCTAGAAGGTACTTTAAACTCTGGTGATCTGTTTTTATGATGAAATGGTTTCCCAACAGGTAATGTCTCCACCTGGAAACTGCTGTGATAAGGGACAGCAACTCCTTCTCGTATATGGACAGCCCCAAATTCTTGGATCCTAGAGCTTGACTGAGATAGGCAATAGGTCTTCCTTGTTGCATTAGCACTGCACCAATAGCTTTATGACTAGCATCTGTTTCCAGAACAAAGGGTAAAGAAAAATTAGGAAGTGTTAGTACGGGTGTGCTGCTCATTAGCTGCTTCAATTTTTGAAAGGATAGCTTAGCCTGTTCATTCCATTGGAAGTTGTCTTTCTTCAATAATTCAGTCAGTGGCTTGGCAATAAGTCCATATCCCCTTACAAACCTCCTGTAGTACCCCGTTAGTCCCAAGAAGCCTCTTAATGCCTTCACTGAAGATGGGGTAGGCCAGTCCATCATGCTCTTGATTTTTGAGGGATCTGCCTGCACTCCTTCTCCACTGATAACATGTCCCAAATATTCTACTTGAGACTGTCCAAAGATGCATTTGGAAAGCTTGGCAAAAAGAGAGTGAGCCCTGAGTGTTTCCAGGACAGTTTTGAGGTGCAAAAGATGAGTGTTTGGATCTGGGCTGTATACAAGGATGTCATCGAAGAACACTAACACAAATTTTCTCAGGTAAGGTTCAAAGACATGGTTCATCAGGCTTTGAAAAGTTGCAGGGGCATTAGTAAGACCAAAGGGCATAACAGTGAATTCGTACAATCCTAGGTGAGTTTTAAAAGCAGTTTTTGGAATGTCAGCAAGGAACATCCTGATCTGATGGTATCCAGCTCTTAGATCTATTTTAGAGAAGATCTTGGCTCCATAAAGTTCATCAAGTAAGTCATCAATAATAGGTATTGGAAATTTATCTTTGATTGTCAGGTCATTTAGTTGTCTGTAGTCAACACAAAACCTCCAAGTTCCATCTTTTTTCTTAACCAATAGAACTGGAGAGGCAAATGGGCTATGGCTAAGCTGGATAAGGCCACTACTGAGCATGTCCTTTACTTGCCTTTCTATTTCATTTTTTTGGTTGTGAGGGTACCTATAAGGTGCTAACTTGAAAGGTTTGGCATTTGGTACTAGGGAAATTTGATGGTCACAGTTTCTGGAAGGAGGGAGGGACTGTGGTTCTCCAAATACAATTTTGTAGTCTTCAAGTAGAGTACCTAGGGACTGCTGAAAACCAGTGTCTAGCTGAGTGACCGTGCACTCCTGAGCTTTATTAATCCTCAGTCCGCATGCCTACTTCCAAATTCTGGTGCTCCATCCTTCCTTCTCAGCATCATCACTAGGAAGTTTGAGGACAGTCTCCTTAGATTCTCCATGCAACAGAATCCTCTCCCCTTTCTCATCAAAGGACATGTTCAACTGCTTGAAATCAAAGGTGATAGGGCTGTGTGCCGCCATCCAGTCTACTCCTATGATCACATCATACGGCTCCAAGTTAATGACAAACATATCATGAGTGAACTGTTTACCTTGCATTTCCCAACTCATGTTTGGAATCATCTTGTTGCAGGTCAAGTACTCCCCATTGGCCACCCTGACCCTGAAAGGCTTGATAGACTGGACCAGCTCTGGATGGAGTTGTGCCACAGATCCTTTGACAAAACTATGAGTGCTCCCTCCATCAACCAGGATCGAAAGTGGAGTTCCTTTAAACCTCCCTTGCAGCTTGATGGTGTTGTAAGTCATCCTCCCAGTGAGGGCATGTATCTCCATTTCTATGCCCTTGGTAGATTGAGCTCCTTGGTACTCGATCATCTCCCCTTCCACCAGATCATCCGGACTATCTTCTATTGCTACGATCAAATGTATTTCCTTCTGCCTACATTGGTGGCCTGGACCAAACTTCTCCCCACACTTATAGCAGAGACGGTGCTCCCTTCTGTACTGCAGCTCTGCTGGGGTGATTTGCCTGAAGTTGTGAGGAGTCTGTTTTTTGACAGCATTGGCAATAACAGGTTTGGTATGAGGCATGGTATATTGAGTAGCAGTTTGTGTAGTATTCCCTGAAGAGAAGGATTTTTGGAGAGGCTTGTGCTTCCTGTGGTATGCTTCAAAGGCATTTTCTTGCAATCTGGCCAGCTCAAATGCTTTGGATAAAGTCTTAGGATCGTGAGTCTTCACCATTGATCTTAGCTCCTCTGGTAGTCCACTCAAAAAACATGAAATGTAATAAGTTTCTGGAAGAAGTGGGGCACGAATCAATACCTCAGAGAGCAGTTCCTCAAATTTCTCCTGGTAGGCTAGGACTGTGGTGGATAGCTGCAATTTATTGAATTCCTCCACTGGATCCATTTGTCCTAATGTTCCAAACCGCTTGCACAACTCTCCAGAAAATTCCATCCAATCCACTTTGTTACCCCTAGTAGACTTGAATCCTTGATACCATACCTCCGCTCTACCTTCTAAGTGGAATTCTGCCAGCTCCATCCACTGCTCTATCGGAATGTGTAGAAGATGGAAATACCTCTGAAGTTTTCTGATCCATTCCCTGGGATTGTCTCCTCTGAACGCTGGAATTTCCAGTTTAGGTGCGCTAGCATGGAAAGAACTCCTGACATTCCTCTCTCCTTGCTCTCGAGTTCCTATGTCTGAATTCCTGGAGTGACTTCCCTCTGGAGAGCCTAATATCCCTTTCTCAGGATTCCCTCGATTCAAACTGGAGAGCTGCTGAGAAATGGCTACCATGAATGCATCTAATTTATTGCTTAGTTCCACACTCACCGCATCCAACCTATCTTCCATAATTTGTTTGTCTGCAGTAATGGATTCCAGAATTCCTTAGAGTCTGCTGTCCTGCCTACGTAGCTGTTCTTCCATGGTCTTCATTCGAGTTCCATCTGCCATTGAATTATAGTGATTGTAGCTCCCTAGTCCAAGGACCGGAAGCTCTGATACCACTGTTGTGGCCTGACCTGACAAGAATTGAAGGAAAATACAGAAAAAGAAGGGGGAAACAGAGACTTGAGAGAGAAGATAGAAATTGTAGAGAAGGGGAAGAACTGAATTTGGTTGTATTCTCTGCATACCCTTGCGTCTCAACCTTAGGCTTATTTATACAAGTTCCATTCTCTAGATCCTTCCATATCTATAACAGAATGCTCAACAGAAAGGATCCTGCCCGCCTGCATGCTGTGTAGTAACGAACCAACTAACTTTTAAAAACAGAACATCATGCCTTCTACATTCTCTCTTCTACATTCTCTGTTGCCAATATCTAAGGAAATATCTATGCTACCTAGAGTAATTATCTAGGATCATTACAGTTTGATGTATTCAAACAAAATCTACACCATTGACAAATGAAAAAACAAATATTTGTGCGTACAACTAATTGATACAAGTATACATCAAAACATGGGACAAATACAATAATCATACACAACCACACCTAAATCCGTGTCTGGCTTGCTCCAAAAAGCTCAGAAAAATCTTCTCTGTGCCATGTTGTGAAATCATCATAACCGACACTTGTTGTTCAATGGCCGGGTAGGAGGCTCGTTTTAAGTATATTCCAATCACGTCAAGATATGTACTTACGATCAGCACAGTCGATGGCTCAATGTGGGTGCTTATGAGCACGTTCTTGGCACTGATTTGCACGCCAAGTTATTGCATGGCATCTCTTGTCCAGATGCCATATCCAAGTTGTTTCCTTGCCAAGTATTTCTTGATGGGTTCTGGCGGCATTAGAGATCCTTGTTCTCATGGCCTCCAGCCCTTGAAACAATTTGCTTCTTCCAAATCCACAAGTGATTCCGTTTGCCAGTGTCACAAGCAAGTGATTTTTGCTGGCATTAGAAATGCAACCGTAGAGAAAGCTAAGCTTCTTCACCAGCTTTGAAAGATCAATTTTCCTATAGTCATAGACCTTGCTACCAATTCTGACAAGTAAATGTTCCTCTCTCTTTCTTTGTCCCTCCGGCCAGTCAATCCATTGATCCATAATTACATTATGTCATGAAAAAAGTAGTCATTGAGCATGGATTATGAGCAAAAAATATAAATATTTTGACCGTGCGATTTGACAATTTTATCCGTAGTATTATGATACGTATAAAACTACGAGAAAGATAATTAAAATATTTAAGAGCCATGCTATGGATTTGACAGCCGTGAAACTATTCAATTTGGGAAAAAGCACGGACGACTGAAGAAAGATATCATGAAAGACGAAAGACGTCTTTTGCTACTCAATTTTGTTGAAGAGTTAAGAGTGCTATGTGGATGTACTCAATGTTTTGGTTTCTCAGAGAAAGCCAATTAAGAAGTTAATTGATATGAAATAAGTGTTAGACTACGTTGTGAATAATAATTTGATTTTGTAATCTTGAATGCATAAAATGATAATAAAACTACTTTAAGTAATTGATAAATGTCATATTTATTTGTTCAAATTTTGTCAAAACTTACCATATTCGAGACTTATTTATAGGGATAATCCAAATATGTATTTTCAATATATCACCATGATTTTGTATTGTGCATGCATTGAAACTCGTGGTCATTTAATCCAAAAATGAATAGACGATTAACCTAAAGAATTTTTTAATATATAAAAATAATCAATAGTGGTTCTTCCATTGTCTGCCTTAATCCATAACTTCTCAATTATAGAATAAACATTTTACCAACTAGACTATACTTTATTATGATCTAAAGATAGTAACTCGAATTGGAATGGTTTTACCATGTCTCATTTTTATCTTTATCTCCTTCACTTTTTTTCTTTCATAGTATAAGTGGAAGGATTCGAATTGGGGACCTCTTAATTTTTAATTTGTTTTCTCCTTCACTTGTTTGCTATTAATTTGAATTAGCTATTGAACTAGTTTGCAGTGGCACTTGAAGAATAAGAATGCAAGGGCAAGACAGAGGCGAATACCGGAAGAATGCTACGGTAAGCACGATGAAGGCATAAACCCATGCCAATGGTGGCAAAGAAACATTTCAAACTGGGAACCGAACAAGGCATTTTTCATGGCTGTTTTGCGGGAGTGTACAATGTATATGGCATGAAGACTATCATTTCTACTACTATACAAACTTATACGGATAACTTTGAAAATTTCCTATTTTTTTTTATATTTATAAAAATTTCGGCAGAATTTCCCCTTATAAAGGGACGAAACTCCCTGCTAGCAACCCACAATTCAACAACAAATTTACATCATAGTGAAAATTTTAAGCATTTAAGATCTGAAACTAAGATTAAATCTTCCCTTTTCAACTTCAGCTCTTCCAGTCAATCTGAAGGATGATCCTTGAATGTCAGCAGTCAGTCTCCTCCCCTTGATGTCCTCCTAATAGCTGACATGCCTAGCCTATCCAGGCAGGATTCCCCCCTAGCTAGTTTTGAATAACTGTGGATATGCTCATAGACAGTACAGGCACGTTGTTGATGATAAACACCCTCGTTAGCCAGACTGTCTGCCACACGATTAGCCTCTCAGAAGCAATGAGAAACCCGCATCACATCTCCCACCATTTGCCAGATCTGCTCTATTTCTCTACGAATCTGCCACGGGCACCGAAAGCGGCGTTGTACAATCCCCACCAATACCTGAGAATCCGATTGGATGTCAACACTGCTGAAACCCTTCTCTACACATAGCTGCAGCCCCGTTAGCATTGCCAGAGCTTCCGCGTGCAAACTGGATCTTCTCCCAAAGAATGCCGAGTAAGCGAAAACCGGGCTGCCCGAAGAATCCCGCAATATCCCTCCCCCACCACTCCAACCTGGGTTGTCTTTGGAACACCCATCCGTATTCAGCGTTAAACCTCCCTGTTTCTTTGCCTGCCACCGTACAATTTGATAGTTGACGCCGTTCGCTTGTTGACCCGACCAGTCATACAGCTGGGGAAACGTGACCTTTCCCAGCCTATGATTAAAATGAATTTTCAGTTCTGCCGCAACTTCTGACATAATGGCTTGTCGGATAGTGATTGCGCACATCCGAGTCCCCTCAAATACTGCTTGGTTCTTTGCCTTCCATATGTGCCAACAAATATAACAAGGCAAAATCCTGAAGAGTATGTGCCTTTTCTCAGCTCTCGGACCCACCATCCACCAAGCCACTACCCGAGCCCGTAAAGTTGACACGACAGTCTGGAGCCCACTTAAGCTAGTAAAATAGGTTCATACCTCCATTGCGATATGTCCCTCGGAGTAAAGATGCTCCAATGTCTCATTTGCTCCATCTATGGATAATTTTGAAAATTTCCTATGATGTGTTTTATAATATCACTAAACACCCCTTGAGATTTCTAAAATCTCACCTGCCTCTCTGATCAGTTTCAAACAGCCACACGTCCCAATCAAAGGTCGTGAATTTATGGCAGTACCCTTGCATTTTAATAACTTTTTAACCAAAAAGTTAAAAAAAAAGGAGAATTTTCAACCAAAAAATGTGGACAAATATGACTAAATATCCATCTTAGATTGGTCCATATTTCTCTATATTCAGCTGCTAGTACACCAAAAAAAGGTAGTTAAGTTGAATTTTGGCAACATCAACCACTTGAAGAATTTTGATAAATAATTAACACCTAGACAAATTTTGCATGACAGATTTAAAGAAGCCAAGCAATTGCCTTGGGAAGTTTGTTTTAGTGCATGATATTATTCAAGTTATAGTCAAAATTAAAGTAATCTTTTTTCATACGTGTGGTTTGCATATAAACCCCACTTATAGAACATAAATATAACTTAGAAAATATAAAAAAAGATTAATTTGAAAATGATCTTTGTACAAATTGTCTAGAAAATTGCCTTTCTTTGTAAATAGTTTATATGTTGTTGCCACTTTACTCTTCATTGCATTTATAACCCTTCATAAATCACATTTCCTTTTTACGCGTAACTTAATTTTTATTATTCTAAGCTTGGTGGCAAAGAAAATGTAGGGTAGGAAGGGAGCCGAACATCATATCTCTCTTGCTTTTCTCCCAAAGAGGCTAACATGTTATAGAAAAAATGTCAACCCAAGACATATAGATGAAATTTTGAAAATTTCAGAAGCACTAAATGATATTATGAAAAACCTAAGGGGAGGTTTCTGAAATTATCCTAAACTTGTAAGTAGTTAGATAGCTTGAAGTATAGAAAAGGCAATTCCACTGTGTCAAGGTAAAAAAAAATTATAAATCGAATACCCAATTTTTTCTAATATAAATTTTGTTGCATTATATACACGTTTCTCAAACACTTTTTATTTCTAATCTTTTTTTCCGGCTCACATATATGACATTAACAAAAGTATTACAATAGTATTCTAGATTATCTCCTATCAAAACATGCTTCCTTTATCAAATGTTCTAATTCTAGTAGGAATATGGATAACTCTAGTTATACTCCTTCTTTGGGTCCCATTACATAAAAATTTTGCACCTATTTTGTACGTGCATTACCCGTGCTTCAAGTATGAATTTACAAAATTAAATTATCTTTAATCTATACAAAACCACTAACAAAATGAATCACCAGCTGCAGTACTTAAAATAATTCTTCAAGCATAAAAGTTCGAGATATTAAAAGAGAAATGTGGCTGCCTTGCACACAAAAAAAAAAGTGATGAAGCTAACAATCTAGGAAATCTAATTTGTAAGGCTATAAAAATTCATCAGCCTACTCATTTTCTTGTTTAAGCCAGAAAACCAGCACAACTAAAGAGCGTCCCCATCATTGTCTATAAAATAAAATTTAGCTAAATCTTCTTCATTGAGCCGTGTTGTATCATCATTTTTTGGCAATTGCTGGTTTGGAGGCTGACAAGGGTTTATTTTACGTATTTTTAGTGTGTTTTATTAGTTAATTTTGGTTTGATTATTTAGAAAAACTTGACGGGTATTTTACATACGTGCAAGCTAAAAAATACCGAATTACACCCGTTCACTGCAAGTATACAGATCAACTAGTAGTTTAGGGTATATATCGGGTCGATCCCACAGGGAAGAGTGAACAATTACCGGTATTACTAAAGTTTCTTTATTATTTAGACTATCAATTAATGATAAGAAATTTAACCTACTGCACTTATACAAGAAATTAACAAATAAAGCTCCTTAGGTTGTGGTATCCCTAACTACTCATGCAAGTGTTATATTTGGATCATTGAATACTACATCTAGGCTAATTATGGTGTAATTTCCTTATGCATTTGAATCCTACTTTCGTAGTGAATCAATTATACTTATAACTAATCCATACCTATTCTCATGGTTATGAAATTAGCTACAAGTTCATTTCTTCAGTGAAATTACATGAAATAAATCACTAAAAACCACATAGGTGCACCTCTACTTTCGTGAGTGTACTCCCTATGTTTAGCACTTCTTGAACTAGTGTTAAATCTCAATTTTCATTGCAGAAACAACACCTTAGATAATCAGAATTAATGGTACCAGATTAATCATGATTTAAAGAGCCAAAGTGCTAAATAACTTGCTCAAAACATAGCAGTTAAATAGCCAAATGATTAACACTAACAATCATAGAAAGTTCAACCAAACCCAAGGTATAAACTTTAAAGACACATATTAAACACAAAATCCAGAACTTGTATATTAGCTAAACTTGGAATCAAATACAAAAGATAAAGAGTTGGAAGGAAAAATAACCTTGTCCCACATGAGCTCTTTCCTTGCCTTCTTCATTCCCTTCTTCATCTTTGTCCTAGCTAATAAACAAGAAGGATGAACTTACTACTCTATACTAAACTAATCTCAATAAGAGAATGGAAAAGCTACATTTTTGCAGACTTCCAAGCTTCTCCTATATTTCCCCTTTTTTTGACCACCAAAATGTCTCTGCATATAAACTGCTTAAGAGCTCCATTTTTCCAAGTCAAATTCCACATTTTGATTCCCAAATCTCAACTTTGTTAGGATAGTCAATAACAAATGTTTTTTGACTTGAAAATAAGCCACCTTGTCTGCCCTTTTGTCTTCTGAAGCATGTGCACCGAATTCTCTTGCAACTTATAGCTGGAAAGTGGTATGAACACAAGAGAATTGACTGAGCAAATTGCAGAATTTCGGTCAGAAAACGCGCCTTTACAAAACGCGTCTACAACTCGCGTTTTGTGCACTCGCGTTTTCACTTTGTCCTTACTTCAACTGCCATTTTCTCCATGATGCAGGCCGAACTGGCTTTTGTGCAGAAACACCAAAGTTGTAGATCTTTGAGTTAGCTTTCCAATGCTTCAAGAATCATCCAATCGGAGCTTTGTAGACTGAGATATGATCAAAATACTAAACACTGGTCGGAACTCTGTTTTCCACTTTGGACAGCTGAGTTGAATTTCGGTATTTCAACTTTTGGGACTATGAAAACGGATGAATTGGACTTTTGATGTCTTCATACCAAATATAGATATATCTCTTAGCTTCAAAATGGTACCAAGATCACCTTGATCCGATCATTGTAGCTCCTGTATTAGTCAAAATACGAAAATATGTCTGAGTTGTCAAAGCTGACTTTTCTTGATTTTTGTCCTCATTGCTTCCTTTTACACTTCAATTTTATTTTCCTCACTTTAATCATCTTCAATCATCCAAATATCTTCTCAATGCACTTCATTTGATGATTGAATCATTAAACCTACAAAATATGAAGTTTTTCCCATAAAAATCCATAAAATGCAATATTTAGCCACTTTAACATAAAATGTAGTTTTTTACCAAAACCTTAGTTATTTTAGTTATAAAACTAAATAATCAAACCAAAATTAACTAATAAAACACACTAAAAATACGTAAAATAAACCCTTGTCAGAGGCTAATGCTAAGTCTTTTTTAAGGGATAATTTCAAAAACCTTCCTTGAGATTTTCGATAATTTCACCTAATTCTCTTGAGGTTTAAAAAATTATACATACCTCCCTTGAATTTACCATTTTTGTAATAAAAACTATTCAGTGGTCAAAATTTTGAATGAATAACCCAAAACGCATCATAAAATTGTGAAGTTCATTTTATTTTCTTATAAATTTTTTTTAAAAAATCTGGAATATGTACAAAATCTCAAACCAATTTTCAACCCTCATCTCTACTATTTTAAACCTTTCATATATTTACATCTCAAATTAGTACCATATTATCACTATGACCATCACCGCCATCAGTCTCTAAATTCTAAAACCTCAATATAAGTTACAAAAGAAGAACATTAGTACCATTTGAACTCAAAAAGGTTCACTAACTATATTAATATAACATCCTATTCCTCGAATGTTAGAATACCAACACATGTCCCATCCTTTCTAAACCTTCAGCTTATATTTTCTTCTATTCATTTTCAGATCCTCCAAGCAAAGTTAAAATTAATTTATAGTATGTTAGAATTGTGTTTAGGATATAATTAGTTATTCTATAAGTGTTTTTGTTTCCATTAAATGTTTAATTGTGTGGTGCATTTGTATGCACAAGATCAGGAGCGTATTGTTTAATTGCATGAAAAATATTAATATATTATGATTATTATGATCATCTTATAAGATCAAAGGAGGTAAATATAATATTAAAAACCTCAAAAATATTAGGTAAAATTATCAGAAACCTAGAGGTTTCTGAAATTATCCCGATGATATTGAGAAGTGTACTTACGATCAACACAGTCAATAGCTCAATGGAGTGCTTATGATCACTTCTTTGGCACGGATTTGCACGCCAAGGTATGACATCTCTTTTCCAAATACTCTCAAATTATTGGTGCCAAAATAAAATTTATTCAATAAAATACCTCTAACGTTATGAACAAAACTACTGATTTAGAGAAGAAGAATAGTCTTAAAACTTTTCACATCTTTCATTAGCAACTACATCTATTTTTTCAAAAAAAAAAAACTCTCAAAATCTCTAAACAAAACTCATGGTACCATAGGGAGTGATAGGGTATAATTTGTTAGTATTTTTATTATTAATTTTCCCTTCTATCCCTGACAAATATTGTGTTAATTGCTGATATTTACTCATATTTGGTATTTGGAATCAATTTCAGGAATGAAGCAGAAAACTACCAAAAATGAGGGACTTTGTGAAAAATATGGAGACTTCTAAGGGCTTCAATCCTTGGGCCCTTGAATTGGTGGGGGACCACAAGCTAGTGAAAGGCATTTGGTCATTTGGGCTTCAAAGAAAGCAACGTAGAGAGACTTGGAACAAGAAGTACTTGGGAGGCTTTGTCCACATGTGTGGGGACCACCTAGATAGCTTTTAGTCATCTTTCTTTTGTTGCTTTAAAAGGGGACAACGTACAGAAGCAAGAGATATCTAGGGCTTTAGTTTTAGTTTTTTAGTTTAGTTCTAGTTTTCTTTCTTTGGACTGGCCTCTGACACACGCCAGGTATTCGACAATATTCCCCAACGGGGAGATTTTCTCATGAGGCGTGGTTAAGCTTTTCTAGTCAAGGGGACAACTGACGATTTGGTTCGACAATTACTATGAGATCGAATCTGTTTTAATTATTTTCTTCATTTATTGGTATTTATGTGTTCCTGTTCTTAATTGTTATAGTTCTTATGTATGATTGATTAGTGCGCAATAATTAATTATTCATATAGGCTATTTTGTTAAATAGAGGTAATTGAATCCGTAATTGTTCGTTATCTCTATCTTAGTAGCAACTGGCGTAATTGGGTTTATGTCAGGGGAGCATACGATCTAGCTTAAACAAACCCTCGTAGCGTGTTTGTTAGTTAGGATTGGGCCTTTCTAATTATTAATGCAATCTAGAAATTAAATCCTACGGTCGTACCTAGGGTTGTTTTTGGGTTAGAGAAATAGTTAACGGTCGTACCTTAACTATCGAGAAATTAAGGAAAGGTTGGTTGTTTATCGCGTGCATGACAACTATAACTGGTCTATTAATAAATGTGAAATTATCTGTGAATCGATGATCAGTGCATGAACCATTTCTGAAGTGTACCCTTGGCTAGAGTTTTCCCTTAATTATTTCTTTGAATTAATTATTTTCTGCAGTTAATTTATTTAGTTAGCATTTAATCCAAAAAACCCCCCATACTTTGGACTCTAGAAGAAACGAATTATCCCCCAGTCCCTGTGGATTCGACCCTACTCACCGCTATATACAAAATCTGTATTTTCCTCGAGTAGGTATTTATTATTGAACAGGTTCGGCACCTGTCAATTTTGTCGGCCGTCCACCACTCAATGCTGCTCACGAGCTCCACCGGCCCCCCCAGCTCACTTTTCCCTCTCTCTCCGCGCCCAGCGCTGCCCGCGCGCACGGCCATCTACCACCGAACGCCACCTCACTCCTCTTCCTCGTGCACTGCCTTCGAGTGCCACAAGCTGCCTCAGTGCTGTCCGCTTTTCCCTCTACCATGGACCTCCACTGGCCACCGGCTCCTCTCTGCTACTCGATCTCTCTCCTTCCAGCACCACCAGCCGCGAGCTACCTAGCGCCGCGAGCCACAGCCACCAGCGCACCTCTGCAGCCACGCGGCCCAGTCGCGCCTCCCTCCACCAAGCCGCTGCAGTCCGCCGCTAGCTCCTCTTCACGGCCATCAACTGTCCAGCCGCGCCATCCCACCTGTCGATTTCTGACAGGTGGAGGTATTGTAATTTTCTCCCCAATTAGTTTGACTCCCTGCAACTTGTGGTTGGTTTCTTGATGGTTAAAGGAAGGTGATAATTTGGGCATTTTCTGGGCCAATTTTGGTTTGAATTGAGTTTAATTGCTGCTAGATTGTTGTCCGTTTGATTAATTTTTTCCCTGTGGCTCACCAGTGGTACTGGTTGAGGTCCTTTGCCTATCATTGTTGCCGCTATTTGAAGATACTTGCGTATTTTACAGTTTAAGTTCCCGCGGTTGAGTTGCTGCCATTGAATTTAATTCTTTCCTGTCTGTGCACCAGTGGTACTGGTTGCAGTGTTGCTTTCCATTTTCTTAATCCTCTGTGCGCCTATTTGATTCTTGAGTTTTGGTGCCTGAACTGTTCTCGAATTCTAACTATTGGTTGTTGCCATTGCCTGTTGCTTGGCCCAATTGCTAAGTTTTGATCGTTTGAGTTGGGTACTTGACTGTCCAATTGGAGGCAGTTGTTGAGATTTTGGGTGGATTTGTGTCCAATTGCTGAAATTTGTTGCTTTGTTTAGTCACTCACACTGCTCCTAGCTTGTTCGAGTGAAATTGGTTGGACGTCCTTTGCCCGGGGAGTTTAACTGTTACATTGTTTGGGGTGATTTTCTGGTATTCATCGAATTGTTGGGCATTATTTGGGATTTTGGCTGCTGGAGACCCCTATTGCACCCTTAGTTGAGTAATTTCCTGGGTTGGTTTGTTGAATTAGTATTGCCATTGGTTGACTCTAAGTACCTTATTTGGGGAGTATTCGGTTTTGTGATTTCAATTGCTAAGCTCATTGGAGCACTTGCCGAGATTTTGAGTTGCATGATTTCTGCATTGACTAATATTCGGACCACCATTGCTTATTGTTTGTAATAGCTGCTTTGTTGAGACTTTCGCCTAATCCTTAGGTGCCTGAAGTTTCCATTTTCTTGATTGGGGTGGCCGTTTATGTTGCTTCATTATCTGTGGGATGCACCAGTGGTACTGGTTGGGGTATTATAACTACATTTGTTGCCACTTGGTTCTAGTTGGTGGGCTACTTGATCGAAAACTGCCAAACATTTTGATTTAGTTGTAGTCCAAAATTTGAACTACTATTGCTGGTTTTGACGGTTTCTTGGCTCATTTGCTAATTTCGGTTGGTTGAGTTGTGTAATTTCTTATCCAATTGGAGCCATTTGGACAGATTTTGGGTGGGCAAGTTTTGTCGCTCTCTGTTGATCTTTGGGAGGCATTTCTGACCGTATTCTACGTATTCAAATTGGTTGAATTCACTGCTTTGTCGAGGTTATTTTTGGTATCACTTGAGTTCTACTTTGCTGATTTCTGTCTTGCGTCCCTTGAAGTGCCTTTGGTTGGGTATTTTCTTCATTTGTTTGTTGAATTGGAAGGCTACTGTGCCACTTTCATTGCTTATTGCTGTTGGTGGCGTCTAATTGACTGGCTGGGAGTATTTTACCTATTGATTTCAATTGCTAAATCTTTAGAGCATTTGTTGCGATTTTGGACTACATTGTTCCTGCATTTGACCCAATTGGGGCCACCAGTGAGTATTGATTGAAATTGCTGTATTGTTGGGATATTTGTATAGTCTCTAGGTGCCTGGGTTGTGCATTTTGTTGCTTGGGTTGTCTACGAGGGAGGCACCAGTGGCTATTAAATTGTTATTGTTTTGAATTTGCTAAGTGGCCTCTCCCACCGATGGCCTCTGATGCTCAGTGGATGAGCGAGTAATGCATATCGCCAACCAGGTGGCTCCAATCCCTAAGAACCTGGCCGCGTATTTCCACCTGAACCGCCCCTCTTTTGATGACTTCAGGGAAGTACCGTTGCCCCTCTCCTTCCTTCTACTTTTACATTATCACATTGAGGGCAATGTGTGATTTAGGTGTGGGGGGGAGATCAGTTGGGGTGCTAGTATTTTTGTTTTTAGTTTCTAGGGGCTTTTCCTTTATTTTTAGTTAGTTTTTGCCTATTTTTCATTTATTTTATTTTATTTTTCTTTCTAGTGGTCAGTCCTTAAATGAATACCAAGTTTTGATGCTGGATTGTTGCCTCTAATTATGCTATTGCCAAGTTTTATTAATAAAAGGGTATTAAATTAATGTGGTTGAGTTCATGAACATCTCTCTGGTGAATATCGGTAATTGCTTGAATTTTCTAATTTTTGGTTAACTTTTCTAGGCATAGGGAATGATTGCCTCTAATTATGCTATTGCCAAGTTTTATTAATAAAAGGGTATTAAATTAATGTGGTTGAGTTCATGAACATCTCTCTGGTGAATATCGGTAATTGCTTGAATTTTCTAATTTTTGGTTAACTTTTCTAGGCATAGGGAATGATTGTTGGCATTTTTCATGTGAATTGGTCCAATTATTAATTTTAGTTCTCCATGTTTGGAAATTTGAGGCTGGCTGCTGTTATTTTTGTGATATTTTCTAGTTATTGTGGTATGTTATCATAAATAAGAGGTGACTGTACTCCACTAGTTGTTACTACTGAGTAACCGGGGATCTTCACCTAAAGTGTCGATTCTCGCGTCAAAAGGTAGTAGTTACTATGAGTGCGTGGTCCCGTAGCAATTAGAGCTGAGTAACCGGGCTCCTCCATCTGTCAAATGTTGGAGTTCGCGTCAAAAGGCTCTAAGGGCTATAGACTAAGTCTTTTGTTACTCAAAAAGAAAAAAACAAAAAAAAGGGGAAAAAATAAAATAAAGATTGTGTTAGTATGTGAATAAGTCAGCTTGCCGGTTTGTGATCTTAATGTCGAGATTTTGGTTAATAGTTGGACCATTTGCTGATAAATGTGAGCAACCATTCCTTTTTCTTAGATTAGTTTGCTTTAAATTGGAGGAGTTGGTGGTTGGGAAGCTAACCGGGGTGATTTTTCTTGGATCTTAACTTGTGAAGCTTGATATATGTTTTTCTGGGTATCTTGGCAATACTGTATTTGGAGCAATAGCCATTATTAAATTTCGGTGTTCAATTGTTGTTCTCATGCTTGAGGGCAAGCATGATTCAGGTGTGGGGGGAATGGAGATATACAAAACCCATCTTTCTTTTACGTAGAGCACAGTTAGAAAATTATGCCTTTCAGGTGCCTAAAATTGGTGCCTAATTTGTCAAGACAATTTCGGTGATAGTGATGTTAAAATTATCTTCTTTGTTTTCATATTATAAAAACAAGGATAAAATTCAACTTTTGTCAAAGTGTTCTGATAGTAAAGTGCCTAAATTTGTGGCGAAGCTAACAATTCAGGAAATATTTTAAGCCTATAAATATTTATCAGCCAACTAATTTTCCTGTTTAAGCCAGAAAGACAGCCCAACCAAAGAGGATCCTCATCCCTGTCTGGAAAGATGTCAACGAATTCAGCAAAATCTTCTCCATTGAGTTGTATTGTGAAACCATCATAATTGACATTTTCTAGCAATGGATGGCTTGAAGTCTCGTGTCAAGTATATTTCAACCATGCGAGGAAGTGTACAAATGATCAGTACAGTGATCAATGGCTTAATGTCGTGCTTAAGATCACGTTTTTGGCACTGATTTGCATGCCTATGGCATCTCTTGTCTACATGCCATAACAAAGTTGTTTCCTTGCCAGTCTGTCTTGATGGGTTCTGGCAGCACTGGTGAAGCTAGCTTTTGTCCAATTCTACAAGGCGCAACTCTTTTTTTTTTCATAATGTAATTCACTTTTAATAAAAAATAACTATAGAATAAATTTTTGTGAACCTTACACATGGCGTTCAAAACGATGTACATGTAATGATCTGAACTTTGCTTTTTCTTTTTAGCCAATCTTGGTTGTTAACTGTTCCAAAATGGTCACAGCCCCACTTCCATGGAGGTGGGGAGAGGCAGCATGCCCATGATTTTTTTTTTTTTTTTTGTGGCGGGTATTTAGAGTTAAGGAATTGTTATGATTTCTGTTTTTGCCCCCCAAAATTCTTTTTGTTTTTTATAAAACTCCCCAACAAACTTGATAATATGTGATAATGGTAATACAACAATAGTAGCTAAGATTAAAATTCCAAATTATGATACGCATATACTGGTAGTACACTGATAGTAGCCCATGTCTAAATTGTTTACCAAAGAAAATAAAACCAATAAGCTGTCCTCTTATTGAAAAGAATAGTCCTTGAAGTTTCGATACAGATTCTATCATTGATGGTTTTAATTCCACGAGAATACGATGTGCACCATTTAGATTGTTCAGAGTTGACACATTATAATAAACTAGTTCAATTCCCATATTGTTATATACAAATGTTCTATTCCACATATTATGCTATACTTGATTAATTTTTTGAGAGTTTATAACTTTATCATTTACATACTTTGCTTTGTACTAAATTATTTAATAACTATAATTATCTTAAGACATTACTCTTATACATATCAATTCCCTCTCCCCCACCCCATCGTCTCAACATTCGTTCATGCTATAGTTATTGGCTGATGAGGTATTCTTCGGTCCAGAGAAGATTTGAGTTGCTGTCTCGAATCATGCATTTCTCCAAAAAAAAAAAATTATTGAGTTGTTGAATGGCAAGTGTCTATTACGAGCTCAGAACCTTAGTCCAAAAAAAAAATTTCACCATTATATTATCTTTACTTGATGCAAAACCACTAATAAAATGAATGATCAGCTCCAATACTTAAATTTATTCCCCGAGTATAGAAGTTCGAGATTTAAAAAGAGAAATATGGTGGCCTAAAACCATAAAAGAGAAATGTGGCGAAGCTAACAATCCAGGAAATTTAACTTGTAAGTCTGTAAGCATGCATCAGCCAACCGATTTTGTTGTTTTAAGCCAGAAAACCAGGCCAACTAAAAAGCACCCTCATAAGTTTCTGGTAATATGCCAAAAAGTTCAGCAAAATCTTCTCCGTTGAGCTGTGCTGTGAAATCATCACAATTAACATTTTTTATTTTTACCACGGCTGGTTTGGAGGTTCATCCTAAGTATTTTTTTTTATCATATCAAGAAGTGTACTCACGATAAGCACACTCAATGGCTCAATGTGTGTGCTTATAATCACGTCTTTGGCACAGATTTGCACGCCAAATTATGGCATCACTTGTCCAATACTCTCAAACTATTGGTGTCAAAATATAAATTTATTCAATAAAATACATTTCTTGCTTTACCAAACTGCAAAAATATTTTAATTCAGGGTGTCTAGGCACATATTTATTATTAGGGGACTTAAGAAAGATATTGGGAAAGTGTTTTGCTTTTCAATGTATATCTATATCTATATCTCGGTTTAGCGATTTAGTTTTTACTTTCTATTTACAACTTTATCTATACCTATGCTATATCTCTGTCTCAATCTGCCTAACCTCACTTATTGCTTCTTAATTTTCTTAATGTAATTACTATAACTATTAAATTCTAAAGCTAATTTAACATCCATAGGACAATAACATTAAAATTATACTCGAACCAATAATAGTTAATTAAAAAGTACATAAACCAATAACTTTTGTTAATAGTAATATATCCAATTAGTTCAATGTACATGAAAAATAGTTTTAAAATAAAAAAATTTAGAGTTTAAGCTATGAATTACCACTATTGACTCTCAAGAAAGCATTAGAATTGTTGATTCTAATTCATAACTCATAAGTATATTTAGGACTTTGGGTCGTTGCCTATGTTTTAAATCTTTTGACATATTTAATATTTCTTATACATTAATATATTTTGACACATAACTCATAATATAAAGTATTAATATTATATATTTAGGTATGTAATTATATATACCAAAATATGAATATTATATATATATATATATACAGATTAAAGAGTCAGACTTATATCAGGTTTGACTTGACTCACATTTAATTCGGACTTAATATTTAGGGTCAAACTCAGCCCAATTCAATAAAAAGTTAGACTCATTCGGCTTTTTTTGGGCTGAACTTGGATTAACCCGACCCCATTGATAGTCCTATATACTACTTATTAGTATTCTGAAAGGGAAAATATTTCCGAACAAAGTTAAACCAAAAAATTTTGGAATCCTATTTAGATCTGGAAAGTAAAATAATTACTTACAATAATTAGTTGTAATTGAAAATTAATAAAATAATCCATGTTTAGAAATAGGCTAGCTGGAAATGGAAACTATATCACTTAAAAGAAACGGAGATGGCTACTCATGGTTATAGATTACTCATGAAAAGTCACTTGTACCAAGAGATATGCATATCCATAGGTAAAAAGTCCCAGACTAATTGCCTTCTACTGCTTATTAGTAGTCTAGAAGGAAAAGAAATTCAAACATGTAAAGTAAGATTCAAAGACGTATTAAACACACAAGAACGCGGATAAAATATAATAAGGCTACAAATTGGTTGAAATAGAATATGGGTTCTTCATTATTCGATGTCCATCCCTTGAAAGTTTCAATAGGGTTCATCAATGTACTTCTATCCATCACCTTTTTCATAAATTTGAGCCTGAGTATCCCCAAGAAATGGAAAATGACCAATTGCATTGCCTATGGTGGCATATGGTTTGTTGTAAAAGGCGCCAACTGATCAACATTTGCTGCTTCTATCAAATGCTGTGCTGATTGAGTGCGACTTATCTTTAGGATTAGTGGATTTAAAACGTCCAATGGTGGATAGAAAGCACCAATTCTTTGGGATGAGATGATAAGAAACGAGAATAATCCCCTTGTAAATCATTCTGCAATGGTAAGTTAATTAGTGCAAAAATAATGTATTGTTTTTATAGTTGTTGAGATTTGACAAACCAATATATATATATATATGAAGAGGTACAAAAGTGATTAAGCATGCTTAGATACGATCTTTCAATGCAAAAGAAGATTAAACGGCTAATTTCTTCATTCCTGTAAAGATTTTACAGCTTTTATTCAGTTTAAAAATTAAAGTGATGCCCATGCCTTTTATTCGAACGTTGAAGGTCTTTTCCTTTTATCTCAGAAATGCATAGGACTTGGATGCGCAAAAAATGTTTTAACAAGAAGAACTAAAAAGGTAGAAAAGATCACCATATAAAATGCAAAGTAGCAAGTTAAGAATTGCATTGTTAAAGTTGTCACAAGAATCAGGGATTGATAGGGGCTACAAAAATAAGCAATCCTCTCTCTAGTAGGGGCCCTTTCTCTCTCTAAAAAGAGAGCATCTCTTCTCTGGGTGGAAGCTTTTCATTGTTTATAAAGGTTCAAACTTTTTCACTTTTAGGTAATCTCCAAGTACTAATCCAGCAAGCGGTCATGAATTATTGTCGGATTCTAGTTTAGTAAGTGGCAGCTGACGAGTCACTGTGCTCACAAAGTTTCTTTAGCTCAGAGGCTGTGTTCCAGATCTGTCAATCCATACTCAACATTCATACACCAAACCAAGCATGAAGGAGCAGCACTCATGGAGTGGCTACGACAGCAGATAGGTAAGCTTACTGCCATAGTCTCTTCTTGCCTTGTCTGGTAGTTTAGGTGCATTAGCAGTAGGTGCATTGTACTCTGTTTTTCCTTTTTCTGTTGCCTACCAGATAGACATTTACCTAGAGAAAAGCATATTTTCTTCGGTTTTCCTCTGGAAATTACCGGGTTTTCATTGAGATTATTGGTGTGAGAGTGAGAGGTATACCAGCAGTACATTGTGTTAAGTCTCATGGCTGAGGATATTACTGACATTTTGAGAAGCTTTACACTTTCGAGCAAGGAGTTACAAATAACAGAAGTGGGGAGAGAGGAGCTATCTTCAGGTATAACAGAATGTCAAAGTAGTTTGATAGGGAAGATTGTGGGTGAGAAAGTAGCCAATTATACGGGGGTCAAGAATTTCGTTACTACAGCTTGGGGGTACCCTAAAGATCTGACAGTGTCGGAACTCGGCCCAAATCTGTTCCAGTTTTTTATGCCTAAGGAAAATGATCGGGAACGTATTGCTAAGGGAGGCCCTTGGATATTGGATAATCAAATCATGGTTGTTAACAGGTGGTACGAGGGGATTGAGGAGGACGACAAAGCTTTTAACTTGGCACCCCTTTGGGTGCAAGTATGGAATCTCCCTGTTCACTGGATTTCAAAGGATGTTGGCAAGAAGATTGGCTCTGTGTTCAATCAGGTTAGGGATGTCATTATACCACAAACAGGGGGAAAGGAAGGAAGGCATATTAAGATAGCGGCACTGGTGGACATTGACCAACCTCTTCTGCGAGGGACAACAATTAAAGTGGCAGGAGGAGTTAGATGGGTGAATTTCAAGTACGAGCGTTGCCCAGATTTTTGTTACAGCTGTGGAAGAATCGGACACAGTGAGAGATCATGTGGATTGTTATTGGGTGGGAGCGAAAGGAAAAAGGATAACCAATATGGTATTTGGATGAGGGCAGGGAATGCTAATGGAAAACTGTATACGCAGAACAATCAAATAGGAGTTAGATATAACCCCCAACAACATCACTGGAGGTACCAGGATGGGAATTGGGTAGATAAGGAGAGGGGGGTCAACATGGGTAGTGATGATTCTAGAGGATTAGATGAGGTACCTGCGAGTGTAACTCAGCAACAGGACCAACAAAGTAACCCTGCAGAGCATTTGCCTGAAGCACGTATAGATATTACACCTTCCTCTATCTTGGAGGGAGTTGATGAAGCTAGCACTTCTAAAAATTCTTACGAAGGGGGAATGAATCAGCTTGTAGAAGTGAAGGTTGGGATGGAACAGGATATAGGGTGTATCCAGAAGGAGAAGGGAATCCAGAAGGTTTCGCAACCTGGTCTTGAGGAGGGAAACAATGAGGTAACACTCATGCAAGTCGATAGGGGCAGTACAGATAGGAAGCAAGTGATAGTTCACAAGCAGACCAAAAGGATTCAAAGGTCTCTGAGGTCACCTATAAAAAGGAGACAGACGCTTAAAGGAATAAGTATCAACTTGGGGGTATTGGCAGATCAAGGGAAAAGGAAAAGCAATGAATTGGATGAGGCTATGGAGAATGTTGAGCCTGATATTCAGATTTTGAAAAGATCTAAGAGGGATGTTTCTGGGGGTTTAGAGCAGAATGCTTTTGATGGCGAAGGGTCCATGCCTGTTTGGGCCCCAGAGGGTAAATGAGAGTTCAGGTGTGGAATTGTCAAGGTGTGGGGAGCCCCTTGACAATTCCCCAGCTGAGGGAGGTGAATAACCTCTTCTCTCCAAGCATGGTGTTTTTAAGTGAAACTAAAAATAGGACAATTTACATGGAAAAGGTGAAAAACATTTTAAGATTTGATGAGATGGTTGTTGTTGAAGCAATGAACAAGGCAGGCGGGCTCGCCCTACTGTGGAAAGAGGAAGTTAAGGTTCTTCAGGTTTTGAAGACTGCATTCACCATAGAGGCGCATGTGGTGGATTTGGAAAATAATTCTGATTGGTGGTTTGTTGGCATTTATGCGAGTTGCGACAATCACATTAGGAAACAACAGTGGAATGTCATTGAAAGAAGGAAATCTCTGTGGGGAGAAAGATGGATCTTAGCTGGTGACTTTAATGATATCATTTCAAACGAAGAGAAATGGGGTGGTATTTGCAGACAGGAAACAAGTTTTCAGGATTTCAAGCAATTCATTAATGGAAATCAACTTATGGATATTGGATTCACTGGACATCCATGGACTTGGTGTAACAATTGGGAGGATACGGGGGAGATCAAACAGCGATTAGATAGGGGTCTTTGTAGTCTCTCTTGGTCACAGGTTTATGAGAACGTAGTGTGCAGACATGTAAATTCTTATGCATCTGATCACAGCATTTTGATCATAGACACTAAGCCGAACTCTAGTCGGCGGCGTAAAAGATTTTATTTTGACAAGAGGTGGTTACAAAGAGCAGACATTGGGAATGTGATCAGGGAGGCATGGCAGCAGGAGACTCAAGGATCTAGAATGTATCAAGTTACTAGCAAGATAAAAAACTGCCGTCTAGCTCTCAATAAATGGAAGAACAGGCTCCAAACAAACTCTAGGCAGAAGATAGAGAATATTCAATTTCAATTGAGTGAGCTGAAAAAGTCAACAGGGAGCACCAGAAATGGTTTTAAGGCATCTCTAAAGAGACAATTGAAGGACGCATACCAAGAGGAAGAACAATACTGGCAGCAGAAATCAAGGATCCAATGGCTCAGGGAGGGAGATAAAAATACAAAATATTTCCATGCCTTGGTTCAAGGTCGGCGAAGGCGAAATAGGCTGAACAAATTACAGCGAGACAATGGTACATGGACTGAAGGTGAGGAGGAATTGTGCAAAGAAATGGAGGACTATTACCGGAATCTTCTGAATGGGAATGAGGGAGGGGACTTAACTGAAGTACTGGATGGTATACCACACTCTATTACGGATGAAATGAATGAAAACTTGCTCAAACCAGTCTTGGAAGACGAAATTAAATCTGTTGTTTTCTCTATGAACCCGGACAAAGCTCCTGGGATTGATGGTATGTCACCTTTATTCTTTCAAAAATTCTGGACTACCATCAAACAAGATGTGGTAAATGCCATCCAAACTTTTTTCCATACTGGTTACCTTTTAAAGAGTGTTAATCATACAGTGATTACTCTTATTCCCAAAGTGCTAAACCCTACATCCTTGAAGCAGTTTAGACCCATTAGTCTCTGTACTACCATGTACAAGATCATAGCTAAAATCTTAGCCAATAGGATTAAAAGTGTCTTGCATTGTTGCATTTGCAAAAATCAATCTGCTTTCATTTCTGGTAGGCAAATTCTTGACAACATTATGGTTTCTCATGAATATTTGCATTATCTAAAAAACATGCGACATGGCAAGGAGGGGTTTATGGCAGTTAAGCTTGACATGTCTAAAGCCTACGACCGTGTGGAGTGGAGCTTTTTGGAAGCTATGATGCATAAGATGGGATTTCACAGTACATGGATAATTTGGATAATGCAGTGCCTAAGTTCTGTTTCATTCTCTTTTAATATTAATGGGGAGGTTAAAGGGTATGTCATCCCCAAGAGAGGAATTAGACAAGGGGACCCTCTATCCCCTTATCTATTTCTAATTTGTTCAGAGGGCTTATCCAATCTGCTTAGGAAGGCTAAGGCTAATAGGATGTTGTCAGGGATGAATATAAGCAGAAGGGGACCTAGTTTAACTCACCTTTTCTTCGCGGATGATTCTTTAATTTTTTGCAAAGCAAATCAGGATCAAGCAAAGGAGTTAATGAGAGTGCTAGATGTCTATGGCTTGGCATCTGGTCAAGTGATTAACCTGGAAAAGTCCTCCGTTCTATTCAGCAAGAACGTGCAACCAGGTTTGATGCTCCTGATTTGCCGAACCATGGGGGATATGCAAAGAGTCTGTCAAGGCAAGTATCTCGGATTACCTATGGTAGTTTCGAGAACAAAACAACAGCTTTTTGGTTTTGTTAAGTCGAACATACAACAGAGAGTGCTCCAGTGGAAGAACAAGTTTCTAAGTACGGCAGGCAAGGAAATATTACTTAAATCAGTGGCTCAAGCTATGCCTACTTATACTATGTCATGCTTCAAGGTGCCATCCAGATTGTGCAAGGAAATCAGCTCACTCATGTCAAACTTTTGGTGGGGAGACATCAATGGAAATAATAAAATTCATTGGTGTTCCTGGAGAAAGATCACTCAGGAGAAGGACAAGGGGGGTTTAGGATTCAAGGATTTGGAGGCCTTTAACACTGCACTACTGGGTAAACAGGTATGGCGTTTGATTTCTCAACCCAACCTGTTAGTTAGCCAAGTAATGCGGGCTAAGTACTACTCCAGAACTTCAATATTCAGGTGTAAAGTCCCCAATAATGCCTCATGGTTATGGAGAAGTCTGATGAGCGCGAGACATGTGGTGGAACAAGGCACTAGAAGACGGATTGGTAATGGAAAGAATACACATATCTGGGAAGATAGCTGGCTTCCGGACACAACAAATGGGAGAGTAACTACTTGCAGAGCTACGGATGGTGGACTGCAGAAAGTAAAAGATTTGATTTGCCAAAAAAGATGGAACCGCAATTTGGTTTTCCAAACTTTTAACTCCAAAGATGCGGACAGAATTTTGAGTATCCCAATCAGTCTAGCTGGCAGGGAAGATTCTCATTTTTGGTTACATGGTGTGGATGGGAATTACTCCGTCAATTCAGGGTATAAGGTGTTGATGGCTAGCAAGGAAACCAAACAGAAAACAAATCAGAATGACAGCTCTACTAGTTGGGAGCATCAGTCTAAGAAGATTTGGAAGCAATTGTGGAGCTTAAAGATTAAGCATAAACAGAAAATATTTCTCTGGAAATGTCTAAACAATGCTTTACCGGTCAGAGATATCATCTATGGTAGAATCAAAGCTGGAGACCCTATTTGTATGCGATGTGGAGAGGAAAGGGAGACGATTGAACATACATTTCTGAATTGTGTGGATGCAAAAATGACATGGAAGTTAGCCCCAATCCAGTGGGAAGGCATATTGGAACAACATGGCTGTTTTAGAAGATGGTGGACATCCATCATTGAAGCTAGACATAGACCACAAGGTTGGCAACATATTGCTCTATCGGTCCATATACTCTGGCAAATATGGAAAGGGAGGAATGGGGTAGAATTCAATGGCAAGAAATACAGGCCATGGACGGTTATTCAGAAGGCATTAAAGGAATGGTTAGAATTGGGGGAAGTAGATAGACTGGAAACTAGGATGAGTACGACCGAAACAGAAGCTCTACATCTGCAATATCCACAGCTTTGTTCACAACATGGTGTCCTGCAATTCAGCATTGCAATTACAAGGGACAAGCACGAACCATGGGTTGGCATTGGTATCTGTCTAATAGGAGGAGCTCAGGGAACACACACAGGCTGGGCAATGCGTGAAACCAGTTCAGGATCTTTTTTGCTGGATGAAGCATTAGCTCTAAAATTGGCAATGTGTAAAGTTGCTGGAATGCAACACAGGGTGGTCCAATTCCAAGTTCAGAATCAGCAGCTCCTCAACCTTATTCAATCCAAACAAGCACGGGATATCAGATTAGCAACTGTGGTGGAGGATATTGTTCAACTTAGACTTTTGTTTCATATGTGCTCCTTTTGTCTAGTTCAAAATGATAACTATCATCTAAGCTCCAAGCTTAGTTCTTATGCTTTAGGCATTATTTTTGATGAGGAACTTTTGTTTCCTTAGTGGTTAAATGACCGCTTGTATAGTTTCATCGAGCCTTTGCTCGTACTTGTACATCTTTTGAAAAGGAATACAACCATATATCGTTTCGGGAAAAAAAAAAGATAGGGGCTACAATTGATCAATTGTACAATGGTTACAATTAGAGGTGGCAAAATGGGCGGGATAGGCGGGATTTGCTTGGGTTTGAGATGGAACCGAGTCATATGGGTTTGGACCCAACCTTACCCATATGTGTTTTGGGACTAACTTGGGCGGGATCACTTTGGGATTGGTTTAGATTGATCCCATCCAATACCCAAATCTATTTTCTATATTTTTTTTTCTTTAATTCATTTTTTATTTTTTATATAACTTTAATATTTTTTATTTATTAAATTTCTTTTAGTTTTATTAAATAAACATGCAAGTGCTTTATACTCAGGATTCCCACCAAAAATTGGATTAACAAATAAAGGAAAAGATAGATATACGGCCATATTCTAACATATATCAAGATGGCCAAGGCACTTAAGGTGTTGAATATTTATCCTCATCATTGTCCAAGGATGATAGGTCTAAACTGACTGAAATGCTGGAAATTCTTGTGGATAATGACTAGGAAGACTGCTAGATTATATTCGCTCGTATGACTAAAAAAATTGTTAAAGATAATTTTTTAATCTACTTGTTATTTGAGCCCAATGGGTACCCAAGTATTTCCCAAAATTTCCCATCAATTAATGGGTACAATTGGGATTTGTCCCATTTTAAACCCAATATCAAATTCCAATACCCATCCCGCCCAAAGTCCCCATGGGCATGGGTAATCCATTGGGACTTGGGACAAATTACCACCTCTAGTTAGAATGTTAAAGTTGTTATTAGAATCATGGACTTACTCAATAATCATAAAATCTAAAGTCTGACTTTGAATTTCACCAAGTCAGTAAAGAACTATTATTGACATAAGTACCATCCATGAGGTTAGAGAATGTGCGTTGACATAAAAATAACAATTTCATTGAAATAAATTTTCTTTTGGGATTAGTTCAATTTGGAAACTATTGGAGGATTTTTTTTTTTTTTTGGAAATTAAACAACAATGGCAAAGAAAATTCCCTTACAATCAAGAAACCACTCCATTTTGTTCCTTTTTTGGTCCATATGAAATAGAAGACAACATACATGATGATAAACATACATACCTATCCAAGAATTAAAGCATTCAAATCTCCCCTTCTCTCTTCCTATTTCTTAAATCCTATCCCTCATCTGCTGATAATACACACATACACACACATATTCGAATAGTTAAAAGTTCTATTCTTGTAATGAATTTTAGATATATGATTATTATAGTATGTATCATAAGAACAAACACACTTATAACATACATTGCACGTGCTCTCATACTAGTTTTGTTAATGAGCTAGAGTGTAATGTGGATGTGCTCAATGTTGGTTCCTAGAAAAAAGTCAACTGAGAAATTGGTTTGACAGGAAATAGTTAATCTAATTCCATAACCTTACATGTCCTTCCGTTGTTTACACATGACAATGATGCAAAAAGAACAAAAATCCAACTCCAAAAACAAATAAATGAGCAAGTAATCTTGAGGGTATAGGTACATTCTACGTGTCATGATCATCATTTTGTGTCATATGTGAAAATCTATACAATGATTATAGTAATCCTAAATGCAATTAATAGTTATGGTTGCTATAGTTTAATTAGATGTGCAATTGTGTTCATACATTTAGTTGTTACATAAAAACAAAACTTGCACATATGACAAAACTATATCAATGTACACCAAATCCTGTAAGTAATACAAGGGCGTGAAAACCTCAACTATACACCTAAGTCCCTTCTGACATCCCACACGTAGCTAAGCTCTTCTAACTTTGTGTATCTCCTATTGCTCTTGCTCCTGTTTTGTGAAGGGGGTCCAAGCTTCTGGTCTACTGGACAACTTGGGGCAACGGACATTAAAGGATGGCTTGGATTGATTATGGGCAATTGAAGATGAGTATGTCTTGCTTTTTCCCAATTTTTTTTTTCAAGAGTTTGTATGTAGATATATGAAGAAGAGAGATTGGCAGTATCACTGTTCATTTTCTGTGTCTAAAAAATAAAAATAAAAAAACTAAACAAAATTTAGATGGTTTAATTTTGACAATTTTTCAATTTTTTGACCTTTATCTTGGCCCTAGATCCCAATAACACCACCTTTTATCAACAATTGAGAATGATATTTCACCAGTTACTAGGGCTATTCCTCCAAACACTTAGTTCGTGCAAGCTTTCCCGCATGAAGTGGTCATCCAAAATCCTAACCCTACCAGTTTGCAGCCTGCAGAATCTCAAGATTCATCTGCTACATTCATTGATGGAAGGGTTAAGAATAGAGAAAAGGGGAAAGCTTTTCCTCATAAAATTGGTCATACAAAATCCAAACCCTACCATTTTGCAGCCTGCAGAATCTCAAGAAGATGCATCTGCTACAGTCATTGATAGAAGGATTAATAATGTGGGAAAAGGAATATGAATATATCAGAATCTGAAAAACAAAATTGACTTGGGTAATGCCTAAATTTCTCCACCTCTTTCTTGAAAAGGCTACTAGGGAACTTTTCCAAGCCAAAAAAAAACGCACGTTTTCTATGATTCATCCTTCCATTTCCACAAGCTCATATGCCCCTTCTTTTACTAAACAACAATCGCACAAAAGAACAATAATCCAATATATGAATTTTTTTTTGTGAACCATGCATATTCTCCGTGACAACCTTTATATCATCACATTACACGGAAGTTACCACGTATTCTACAAAGTCAAACCATGACTTTTGCCTATTTATTACAGTGCTGTCTCTAAAGTATCTAATTTTGCTTTGACATTTACACAGGGTGTTCATATCTCGGAAAAAATTAAAAAAAAAAATCGATCTAAATGGGATTCAAGATTCAGATAAATTGTGTTTCTGTAAAAACGATTTATATCCAAACTTTACTACTATTTGGTAAAATGAGTTTAGAATGAATTTGAAAGTTAGATTCCTGAATTCCTAATTACTAGCTAAATTTCCAAATTACTACTAATAATATATTAGATTACTATAAGTAATGAATACTGAATGCTAATCTAATATTGTAATCTAACTAAATAAGTACACTACTATGGTACTACTAATAGATTGGTTATGTTGATAGCTGATAAATTGCAAATTGATTTGTATTGCGAATTGATCAAAAACAAGAAGATCAAGTATTTTCAAAGGTAGTTTACTGATAAAGTTTTCGGACAACAAAATTGCCAGATGTAGCAATGAGCAGGTCTAGCAATTGGAGTAGGGTATTGCATTGTGTCTCCTTTCCTGTTATTGTGCAAGGGGCTGATGATGGAAACAATTGGAAGTAACAACTACAGGGCCTAATCGACACTGTCTCATGAAGGAAAAACTTGAATACCTGTGGAAGAAAACTTTGTTGGTTTGTTTATAAGTCTTTTGTTTTTGTATATTTTAAGCATTTCAAACATAGTCCTTGGCATTAAGGAATTCCATTTATACTTCCACGAAATGGGAATTTTTAGTACAACTCGGGAAATTGTTAACTGAGACCAAACAACAACTCAAATGACTAATCAAAGTCCAAGCTTCTTACGTGCAAAATTTGGGGAAAAACGCTTTTGAATCAATTTTTCTTCCAAAATTCTGTTGAAAGCATCTAGAATTACTATTCTCACCGACCGATTTACACTGTGAGAATTGAAATCATACCCAACTATTAATTGGTATAAAAGTAAGACCCAACTTGTCATATTTGTTCATTAATCTATCAAATTATGGTTATCTTCTAAGTTAGGATTTTCATTCACAAATGCCTTTAGGTAAATGATTATCCTGCATTTTTTAAATTGGATGAGAAACAATACAAAGGTGTATGTGTATAAATGTATCAAACTTTCATTTCATTTTGGTACAAATTTTGCACGTGTAACAAATTTTAAAAATTGCATACAAATATAGGCAATGTTGTGAAACCATGAGAGAAGGTAATACATTGAGTTTGGAATGTTAAACTATTGTTTCCAATCTTTATAAACCAAAAAAGAGGTTACGAGATTAAGAAGGATTGAGCATTAGAAAGCTTAAAGATTAAACATTGAACTCAACCAAGGTATTGCACCCGTTTTTATTTGAAGACTTGGCTTTTGCAAAATCAATCAGATCTTTGAAGAGGGCATCTTCCTGTTTTTCTTGTTTTGTTGTAGTTGACACTCTCAGGCAAGTGTTCTGGGTCTGCCCAAACCAGTACCACTCAAAGGTGGGGAACTAACAAGAATATGCTTTTGCCCAAAAAATGTTGTCTCCGGTTGTACCTTTAAGGTGATGGTAGTGGAATGCTACCCGGAGGAGGAATATTCCAGGGTGAGAAGGCAAAAGGGTCAACAGATTTGGCCATAGAAGTTGGTTCATCATATGTGGATTTTGGGGTGAACATAGCTGCTGGGTGGATAATTGAACCATGATCAGGAGGTGATGATGACGTTTGGGAAGGACTCGACATCCGAAATAGAGAGTTTTTGCTGTTTCAATGAGTCGGGACTGCAGCAAGCATGGATGCTATCGCTCCTTAAAAATTTCTCAGACTGGTAAACATCACCCACTAAGATGATCAACCATTCCAACGCTGATGGTAAAAGATTTTGTTGAAGGCCAAAAAGGAAAAATGGGGTTAATTCATATAGGTTCAGTGGCCTTCATCCTGTCCTTGTGATGCATCCCTTAAGGTTCTGTCCGTGTGTAACTTGGTCAGCTCAAATATGTTTAAACGTATTAATATGAGAAGGAAAGAAAAAGAATGCGGAACAATGTTAAACACGGAAGAAAAAAATATCAAACACAAGCACATGGATGAGGATGACATGGCTGCCACGTGTGCACATGTTACTAAATGACATGTATGCTGGTCCCGCAATTAAGTGCACACGCCACTGATGACTTGTTAACCACGTCACATATGCTGGTCCCGAAAACAAATATAATGACACATAAAAAATACTTCACTCGATCTTGAACTCATAATGACATGACAGACGTGTCAACGCCACCTGTTAAACAGGACATCAATACTTTGAGTCCACAATGACATGATCGCCACACCTGCACACGTCACCAAATGAAGTGCACACCACATTGAAATATGTGCACATATCATCAAAATTTGATCTTACAATAACACATAACAACACATGGAAAGCACATCACCCATTCTTGGAGCCCACAATGACATGGCAATCACGTTAATGATGCCTAGCAAGTATGTCATCAGTATTGCGAGCCCCTGATGACATGGCCACCATGTGTGCACACATCACCAAATGATGTGTACCCCAAATCGACAAATGTGCACATATCATCATTGACACAATGACATATAAGGACACGTGGAGAACACATCACCCATTCTTTGGTCACAATGTCAAAGCAGACCCGTCAATGACACTGGCACGCACGTCATCATTATTACGAGCTCATGATAACATGGTCGCCACAAGTTCACATGTAAACAAATGATATGTACACGACATCAATAATGTACACATATTATCGAGGATGTCAAACACGTTACCAAATTCCAATCCCACAATGACGCGTAACGTCAAGTGGACAACACATCACCAATCTATGACCCCTAAATGACATGATAGACGCGTCAACACCACTTATTGATACATTATTAATATTACAGACCATGTTGATATGACACATCACCAGATGATGTGTATGCCACATTGACATGAATGCACACATCATTGATAATGTGTCGGCCACATCACCAACAATTGGGCCCACAATACGGGCACACTTTTATATAAAACACTTTAATTTTATGTGTTTTTTTTTCTTTTGCTTATTTATGCAAATTGGATACTGAAAACATGTGTCCGCGCTGGGTTGGTCTGCTGGTGGAAGTAGCCTCCTTAGGTGAGTTCCACCTGGGTTCGATCCCGGGCAGCAACCCAGTTGTTATCTTCTTCAGCATCGGTTGGGCCCGCTCTGCTGGAGCGCTGTGGGATTAGTCGGGTGTAGACCCAGATACCCACAGTGATGACAAAAAAAAAAAAAAGATACTGAAAACATGTACTTTATATTGTTACATAAATTTGAATTAGAACAAAATTTATAAATGTGTGCATATTTTGTTTTGTCATCCATTCAAATCAAATTTCATTTTGAAGGCATATTTTTTCTAAATTTATTACTACAATTTAATAACTAAATGTAATATTACATTTTAGTAGTTCATAATTTTTTTTTTGGTAACACAGGATAATTCTCCGTTAACTTAAAATCATTTTGAGTACATTATGTAGATTATATTAATAAGTTTTATGCAATATAAATTAAATTAGTATACTTATATGATTATATTCGCCTTTTTTTCAAGTATCTATTACTGGAATAGTTAAATTTATACGTCATTTTAAAATAACACACTATCTTGTTTAGCGCATGCCTACCTTGTTTGTGTACACACAAATATTTCGTTATGTTACAAAATAAAATTAAACACAATTCAAGCAAAATGAAACAATTTTTTGACCTCTCCAACGACTAAATTGAGAAAGTGAATTTGGTGGGATGCAGTGCCCTATGATTTGATTGCCATTTTGGAATTAACCCTAAATTAACAAAACAAAAGAAAACGAAAAGCAGTGAGGAAGAGAATGTCGAAGCCTTTATTTACCCAAAATTTTTCTTACTACCAAAGCTTGACACAGAATGCTTTGACAAACATAGTCATTCAAAGACAAAGAAATCAAAGCTTTCAAGCCAAACCCAAAAAGGAAAAACAAAAAACAAAATAATATATATTCACAAAAACTCAATGTAGGAAACAATTCACATCATCTCAGCTACACTACATGTCACTGGGCAGCAAGTGCAAAGACTATAGATACCATGTCACAGGAAAATGCACCAGCCGAATTCCCATCCACATTTATTTAAAGACTAAATAAAAGACTCTAAATGAAGTAAAAGCTGATAAGAGTTAAGATATCAAAATCTGTACCACCACGAATAACAATATCAATGACATCACTCAATATGACCTATTATTAGCTTTCGAGGATGATGAAGACTTGGCTTTTGCAAAATCAACCAGATCTTTGAAGAGGGCATCTTCTTGCTTGTCTTGTCTTGTTGGGGTTGATGTTCTCAGGGAAAGGTTCTGAGTCTGCCCAACTAAGCTGTCGTAAGAGGAACCAGATCCACTGCTCGAATGCGGGGAACCACCAGGAATAGTATTCTGTTTTTGCTCAAAAAATTGTTGTCTCTGGTTGTGCCTCGATGGTGGCGGTGGAATGCTGCTTGGAGGAGGAACGTCCCAAGGTGCAGATGGCAAAGGATCAGCAGATTTGGCCAAAGAAGTTGGCTCATCATATGTGGATTTTGGAGGGAACATGGTTGCTGTGGGGTTAATGAATTCATCAGGAGGTGATGATAAGGGCTGGGAAGGGCTCGATGTTCGAACAGAGATTTTGTTGTTTGACTGAGTTGCTACTGCAACAGGCACAGATGCTGATGTTCCTGAAGATCTCTCAGACTGGTAAGCATCACCACTAAGATAATCAACCATTCCAGTATCAGGGGTAGAAAATTTTGTTGAAGGCGGAGGAGGAGGAAGAATTGGGTTAATTCGTGAAGGTTCACCATATGCATTTGTGGGCTTTCGTCCTTGTCCTTGCGATGTATCCCTTGTGGATCTGTCGATATGTAACTTAGTGAGGCTCCAATAAAGCTTCAATGAAGCATGGGAGGGAAAGAAAATGAGAAGGAAAAATAATCCTCAAGAACATAACAAGGAAGAAAAACAACAGATGTTTAACAGCATGGCTTTCCCGAGCACGACACCCAAACAGTTACAAGTGAGAATCAAAAGAACAACACCAAAGTCATTGTATTTTAAATGGTAAGACAAATTTATTTTCTTA
The DNA here is from genome assembly GCF_003713205.1 of Coffea eugenioides. NCBI lineage: Eukaryota > Viridiplantae > Streptophyta > Magnoliopsida > Gentianales > Rubiaceae > Coffea > Coffea eugenioides. The sequence continues at coordinate 2,010,851 of NC_040039.1, forward strand.
CATTGGAAACATACTGTATATTGAACAGGAGAGAATCAGTGGAACTCCTTCAAAGCCTAAACTTGGGGAGAAAAGGTAAGGATTGATCTGCAAATTAATTCCTCAAGTAACAGAGACCTAGAAGAAACCTGATTGATTCATGTAAACATTTCTTTTGCCTTGAAACTAAATCAAAAGTAAAGACAATGAATTCTATCCTCTGAAGACATGGCCTCGAGCACAAAAGAAAACATCTATACTAATTCCTCTAAGTGTCCAATCAAGTGGCTTCATCAACAACATCTATACTCATACTAAATTTTGTTTAGCTTTGCTAATCTTGGGGCAAGCATGACATCTAATAGTAAATTCTGCTCATAGACGTACCTGTCGTGTTATTCAAGGCAAGCCAGATTGGTAAATTCCAACTTATACATACATTAAAACTTGAAAGATAGCGGATTACTGTGGGCAAACTCATTTCTGCACAAAGGAGGGTACAAGCTTGGTTTCAATACTCTTTAGCCACTAAAAGTTTTTGTGCATAGTTCCTTCTCCTGATTCCCCAAGTACAAATTACTTGTTCAGCCCTTCTTTCAACACTCCCCTCTTGCCCGTTTCCCAAGAGGGGGAAAAAAGAAAGACAAAGGAAAAAAAAATAGGTAAAGAAAAGTTGAAAAGAAAAACTCAAAATGTCCACTACAAGCCCTCCTACTTCGCCTACCTCATAAACATGAGCAGGTGTTTAGTAACAATCAACTCTCAGGCCAGATTTTTATTTAACATAAACATTGACATGGTATCAAACAAGCAATTCGACTGAAAGTGATTAGTCAAAATTTGTTTTGGATTCCAATACGGTACTAAATAGCTGCAAACTCAAGGCTAGAACTTTTATCACGTAAAAGATAAGCATTTGTGTCTATCTGATTCAAGTATTTGTGTCTATCTGATTCAAGTGCCACAAATTCTTATTTAGAAATTTTTTTCCATATCGAAGTACCAACTTCTTTATCACTCAAAGATCAACTGCAGTGTCTCATCTTATAATGAATTTAACATTCATGCATCTGCCAGCAAGCATGCTGGTATTGTCATGCCCCATGCAAGGAAAAATTAATTATCACCTGTGTGCCAACTGAGAAAAATCATCTTCTGGCTCATCATCCTCATGATTGACATTCATAAGAGCTGCAACTGGTGTTTCTGTAGTCCTTACTGCAGCAGTAGGGTTTCCTTTGGCTATGTCATCGTGTCGGCAAAGAACGTGCTGCAACTTGTCGTTAAGTGTCAATCCTTGCAACAAAAGCTCCTCATCTCTTGAAGGAGATTAAAACACAAACAACCATTAGCTTAAAAACAGACCAAAAACAGAGAGGAAAAGGAAATGTAAAAGAAATTGTGTTATATACTTACGCAGTGTTGTTAACAAGAACCATAACACGCTTTTGATAATTACGGCATTGTTCAACAAGGTCAACAATAATCTCATCCTTTATTCCCTGCATTAAATCCATAATATGTCTGAGCAAGTATTCCTGATCCATCACACTACATACTGAACAATTAAAGACCAAACAGATAATCAAACACTGTCTCCAGACATGGAACAGCATAACCTCCAGGTCAACATCAGTCTAACAATACTAATTTCTCCTAAGAAAATCTGAACTAGCAAAGCACCAGTTATATCTATTAATATTCGTTTATTCAGAGGCTTCAAGTAACAGTAAATTTAAATGTAACTTTTTTTTGCATAATCATCTGCACATCAACATCCTATTCTAATAAGTGCCCAACCCCTTTTCACACTGGAGTATGTTTTCTGTCTTCAAACAAAATAAAGCATTCTAAATCTGATAACACAATTCTATGTAGTAAATAGTTTGATCTTGGATAGAATATGCAAGCACTTTCCTAAAGTCTGAATAAATGTTACACATTTATCATAAATGTTACTTGCCCAAAGTAGTTTTGAATTTTATTAAAAACTGTTGG
>NC_040039.1:2017327-2137716 GCF_003713205.1 Coffea eugenioides
TTTGTGAATAATATTCGGCTATACTCCGCTGGTTATCATTGACTAGTAACCGGGGATCTTCACCTAAAGTGTCGATTTTCGCGTCAAAAAACAGCGATAATTATGAGTATGTGGTCTTTAAGCGGTTAAAGTTGAGTAACCGGACTCCTTCATTGGAGAGATGTCGGAGTTCGCGTCAAAAGACTTGAATGGCTCAAGACTAAGCACTTCCTTCAAGAAGGAGGAAAAAAAAAAGGAAAAAGAAACAAAAAAAATGAGAAAAATGAAAGAAAAAAGTATACGAGCACGAAAGTTTGTGAATAATTGTATTGCCTGCGGAACCATGAGTCTTTATGTTGAGATTTTGCTTAATAGTTGGACCGGTTATTAAAAAAAAATGTTGGTTGGATATTTTCTATTCTTAGATTAGTTAGTCTGGATTTGAAAGAGTCGTTGGTTTTAAAAGCTAGTTGGAGAGTTATCTCGTAAAATTTGTCATCAGTACTTGACAGTTATCTAAATGATACATTGGCAATAGTTGCTTTGATTAATAGCCATTGTTTTGAATTCGACTGCTGCAAAAATGTTTGCTTGCTTGGGTGTGTATTTAAAGTTTGAAATGCTTGAGGACAAGCATTGTCTTAGTGTGGGGGAATTTGATAGGGATATAATTATGCAGTTTATTTGTGGTTATTTGGTCCTAATTTTGGCAGTTTATTATGCAAAGTATTGGATTTCTGCCCAGATTTGGTATTTGTGTTATTTGCAGGCGAAGTGGTGTTAAAAGTGACAAAAAGAGACAAATTCCAGAATACTAGGCATTATAAGGCGTGCCCACGCCAGACAAGGTAGAGTTGCGTGAAAAAGACGGACCGCGGGCCCTATCCTTTAGACTACCACCTTTCTTTGGAAACAAATTCTGAACTTACGTGGGATTAGGAAGCCTTTTGAATGAAGACTTTTGGCAGCAACACTATAAATAAAAAGACAACAATAGACTAGGGCATCTGGGTCTTGGACTTTTCTCTGCTTTTGTTTTCTTCGTTGTTAGGAGACTAGCAACGGCATACTTTTTTCTACTTCCTCAATCAACAAAAACTCCATGAAAACTCTGAATTGCTTCATGATTATGCGGCAAGGCTAGTTCTTTTATCTAGTTGAGGAATAAATCAAGGACCGGGGCACCATAACTGTGAGATCGTTTTAATTGTTTATTTTTAATTTATATGTTCATGGGTATTTGATTATTCTCTATTTTTCCCTGAGTTATTATTGTTTAGATTTATTGGATAATTAGGCCTGTTATTCGAGTGTCTAATTGATAGCCAATTAGGATGTTGGCGCGTCGCCTTTAAGCATCTTGATTAGTGGCAAACGAAACAATTTCACCGCCTCGCAAGCGGTCTAATTTGGATCGTGGGGATAATTAATCTAGCCTAAATAAACCCGCATGTGTGTTTGTCATCTAGAATTGGGTCTTTCTAATGTCTAATGTTGTGGCTACATTAAATCCTGTGAGCGTTTCTGGGGTTGTCTAGTCACAAGAGGGTAGTTTATGAGCGTCTCTTGACTACCATAAAAGTAAGGAAAGATTGGTGGTTGGGCGCGTCGCTTGACCACTATAACCAGTTTATTCGTGAGTATATGAATTGTCCCTTGTATCCGTGATCAGTTGTGTGCTTCGGTGCCAAGATTAATTCCTTGACTAGGTTGTATCAATTAATTGTTTATTTCATTCTTGAGTTATTGCATTCATTGTGATTGTTCGTTTAGTGATTTTAAGTCTTTAATTTGTTTCATTTATCTCTCTCTCTTTCAAAAACCCCCCAATTATCTGTGTGTGATAAATCTACCAGTTCCCTGTGGAGACGATCCTACTCACCATGATACTCATTCAGTTTCGGTAGTAGGTCTAATACAAATTTTATTTTTGGTGGTTTGAACGCCACAGAAATTACGTAAAAGAAATTAAGCCAATTTCCTAACAACAAATCAATTTCCTCCAATTTTCTTTTCTTTGAGAATGACCCCCGAAATAAGGAGAGTCCATGGCAGCTAACAAATTAGGAAGTTGACTGGATTGGGATGACTACCCAATATCAATCACCGACTTTCCTGGCCTTGAATGTAGGTCCCCCGAAACGTACCACCATCAAATTAACTGGAAAATAATCACTTTTAATCATGTTTTGCTCCTTTTTTCTAAGCAATTGGCCACCAATTAACACCAAATATAAGTAGAATCTATCAAATTAAAATAATATTTGGCTAAAATCAAGGGAAAAATAATTATTAATTTAACAACAAATTATGACCTATCACTAGTTGACATCAAGATGCCCAATCAATGATAGCGCATGCTCATAGAAATAAAGGCCATGATGCAAGCATCTAGACATTTTACATGGGATGATAAATCAACCAAGCAATTAATTAATATTTAAATTAATGCCACAAGTATACCATTTCACTTTCAGAAGAAAGCAGAAAAATACAAATATTTGTGCACAAGGTATAGTGCGTCATTGACAAGAAAGTACACTCAAATCGGTGAGGCCAATAATGAAGAATCCATGTACAAGGGATGCCCACAATGCGTAATGCTGAGAAGACTATCTCTGGTGGTCGTCTTCGACTGCAGTGATTGGATTTACTGGATTTGAGCCAATTTCGATGTCAACCACGAAAAGAAACCTTACAATTTCACTCATAACATGCATAAATGAGAGTAGGTGTTCAATGGTGGGAAAAGGCGGAGGAGGAAGATCAGTAAGAGGGGAGACGAGGAGTCGGCAATAGGAGTATAGGTGGAGGCAAAGGAGTGAGTATGGGAGGAGGTGGAGGAGAAAGAGGTAGGGAACACTACAACAAAAATGGCCTTTAGCGGCATTTAAAAGTGTCAGTATAGACAATTTAACCTGACATTTTATCTATCCTCACACCTAGGGCGAGTGTTGTCCCTTCCAATGTGGGGATAGCCTCAAATCTTTAGCAACATTCAAACGTGTCAGGAAAACCATGCTGCTATAGCATTCCCTCTGCCAACAAAAACGTTTTTTTGTGATAATCGAAAGTGTCCGTATAGCATTAGAACATCAGTAGCGGATCAGTAGTATATCCAATTTATGAAGGCATCTTTAGTTGTCTTAATATATGACTTTAAGGACACGTAGCCATGTGAATTTACACTGCTTTGGACGACATGCCCATTTGTCATTAGTGTTTTTCGAAGTTAAGCTATGCTGACACTTTTAATTGCCAGGAGTTTTTTCCCTGTTTTTTTTTATATGGAAGCAACCTGCAATTAGTCCTCCCTGCTGTACATTCCATCAACCAGAATCCCAAGGGACTTGTAAAATTATCTCAAAGAGCAGAATGCATATAGCAATTTAAAAGAAGAAGTCGATACTCAAATATAATTCATTGAATTAAAAGTCGATAACAAGTACAAACATAGCAAGTACTAAAATCGCAAACAAGTGCTCAAAGCAAGTACTAAAATCCCAATAAAGTACCGAAAGATTCTCATTTACAATAACTTGAAAGACTTTCTTGTGCACAAACAAAAAGACTCTCATCCCTAACAAGTTGAAAGAAATGCTAAAAGTCAGGTAACGTAATTGTACAATATTAGCAACGATCCACGAGAGGTATAGTATATATATAGTACATTGTTTGGGCTCATCAAGATGAAACAAACAACTACCACTGCCCATGTTGATGTATGCTCAAGAGTTGTCTCCTCATTTCCACTTCCTTCAGCCATCTCTAGGTGGAGCAGTCCGGCTATGCTTTAGTAGAGGTTAGTGCCAATCCTTCAGAAGAAGAGAAAACAGCCGAGAAATTGAAGGGATGAAGAAAAGTGTATCCAGTGATCTGGGGAAACAGAAATTTTTTTTCCAATTCTTGAGCATTTGAGATTGGAAAATGATAGGAAAAAAATTGCAACAATAATAATATAATAACACCCCAGGAAATAGTTTGCGTTCAAGCAATTCAACCTACTGGAAATCATGTCATGCTAGAAATATAGCCTTTGGTCTATCAAATGCGATGGAAAAAATTATAGATATTGGACATAACTATGTACTGCAATTTCCTACTTGACAAGGTGTGTGGGACATGTGTCCAAGTCTCTGCCTCAGCTGGTCCTCACTTAAGTCAGTGCTAAACAAGTCATCATTATTTTTGAAGCCAAATCAATCATTGAAGCAGTTTTGGGGAGCGTAGCATTGTACTCCCAATCACTAACTGGTGCCTGAACAGCCAACATTGTCAACAAGCTGAAACTAAAGCTCGTCGTCCAGGCAACATTACATACAGTAGTGATCACAGTACCAACACTGTCAAGTAATGCACTGAACAAAAGACAGTATGACTAAGCAGATTAATCATTCTCCTTTAAACATCAGATAATATATATTATGTTTGACTAACTACAAGGGGCATTTGTCACGACAAAAGGGACGAGTGTGGATGCAGACACAAAAGTGCACAGATTCAAGAGCTCAGAGGCATGAGAGATTCTTAAATTTCTCTCTTTTATAAAAATGATGGTAGAAGCACCAGTATGATCAGCCAGAACAGTGTTCGATACCAAGCATCCCTTAAGCTAAAGAATCATATGCTAGCAAAATTTAATCTTATTTCACACAAACATAACCATAGATGTTGTCCAAGTTCAAAGTTTTAAACTCGTACATCAGATCAAAGCACTTCTTCGAAATCAGATTAAGGGATCATGCAAAATCAGGTCAGAACCTCACCAAAGGCAACCACGACAAGGAGACAAATTAAAGTTTCGATAATTCGAACAAGAGAAGGTTGAGACATATAAAAAGTGGACGAGTTCAAATAACTCACCCTGGCCATGTTAAAAGATGGAAATCTTGAAAATGCTTTGGATAGAACATCATCATTCACCTCATTACCAAGATCACCACAGAACAAACGAGAATCATCTGCACAACACAAACAGTAATACTGAAGGCATTAATACTAGCAAAAACAAGATCAGTGAAGGAATTAAGACAGGCGAAAATTGTCATAAAAAATGATGAATGCAACCACACAAGGAGTAGAGTACATGAAACTCACTCTCTGGCCAATCTGCAAGTGTAGGATCCTCCCATGCCTGCCCTGCTGCCTTACGAGGTACTGCTTTCTTCTTAGTCTCGGCCTTGTGCTCAATCTCACTACTTGCAAGCGCAGCTTTCACACTCTCTAGCGCTTCAAGTGTTATTGTTTGTGCATCCCTCTGAAATAATTGCTGGGCCTGTCCACCAAAACTTCAGATATTAAGAACTGACTGGTTTAACTTTAAATATTGCCATCATTCCTCTTCCTCAAACTATACTTATACCTAAATTAAGATGCAAATATAAACCCCCCCTCCCAAAAAAAAAAGAACTCTTGCCCACACATACAAAACCCCTGGGTCACCAAACTTCCACAATAATATCAGGTACCACGCGACAAGTTTCCCAATATTTTATTTGGCCCACCTTTGCACCCTAAAATTTGTGAAATCCCCTTCACCTTCTACATTGCCCCCCCTCCCTCTTTTCTAAAAACTAAAATCTCCACCATATCATATCAACTTAAGTAAATAATCACACCTCAACAATAAAGAAGGTCAATAATTTTAGAAGAAAAACATTAACCTAAAGTTCTTCTAATGCCTAAATTCAACTTCCTAAATCAATTTAGGAAGTTCTTCCTAAATGAATTAAGCCATATATATAAATGAACAGACCGGGTATTTTACCGAAAAATTGGACTTCCTGGTTCCTCCACTCACATAGACAACAATGGTATACATATCTCGACTCCTACCAATAATTAAAAAGATCAATTGTTTCTCATCATAGCTGCTGACAAGGGAATTCAAAAGTCAGGGGAAGAGGAAAAAGAGCCGAAATCACTGCCCTAAATCTCTCCAAAAATATTCCATCCAAAATTCATATAAAAAAACAACGTGGCTTCATGATTGGATATAGAAAAGTTCGTACTTGTTGATACTGAGGGAGGGAGTACACGGTAGGGACTGTAGCGGGAGCAGGATAAACGTGGGGAACCGCAGGAGGAGGAGTAGGAAATTGCAGAATTGAAGCGGCAGCGGCAGCAGCCACATAGGTTTGCGGCTGTTGTAGGTGAAACGGAGTCGGAAAGTACGTGCCGGTAGTGTAGGTGAATTGAGACGACGCCGTTGAGGATGAAGAAGAAGCTGCAGCAGCTGATGTCGACGACATAGCGAAATCACGAGATTTGAGAAGCGGGACCAAAAATTAGGGCTTCGTTGTTTTTGGAGAATTCGAACTCGTCCTTTTCAATGTCATGTTGTTCCATTTTCTGGTTTTGACGAACCTAAACCTGATGATGAGAGGGAAAGAGTAGGGGCGACTGGACGGCAGAGGTAGGGAGCAGAGGAGAGGAAAGTGGCCGAGAGAGGCAGAGGGCAAAAATTTAGGCAACCGAGAGAAATCAATTTAGGGCAAAAATTTATCATGGAATTACATCCCTTCAATGGGAAAGCAAGGGTAGTTTGATTGCGGAGAGATTCAATAGGAAAAACATTTGGGAAAGCAAGGGTAGTTTGATTGCGGAGAGATTCAATAGGAAAAACTTTGTGGGAAAGCAAAATTTTGGCCAAGAGTTTTGAGAGACAGTTTGCCGAGAGAGAGACTTTGTGCGAGAGATAAAGAAGAAGCAAAATTTCACTGGGAGGCAAAATGAAGTTTTGAGATTTCACGAAGTGTTTTGGCAAAGGAATCTTCCGCCAAAATCCAACGACGTCGTTTTGTGTTTTAATTTTTTTTGGTGTATCTCACATTTTCGTAAGTGTCATAATAGGGAGTCTAAAGGTACATTATTATTTTTATATCAAATAAAATAAAAAAAATTAGAGTATATATTATTGAGTTGATAACTAGTGTCATGATAGAAGTTTTATAATGTCACAAACCAGCAAGTGTCCTTATAGATATGTCAGGAAAGACCATTTTTGTTGTAGTGAAAGTGGGAGGCTTACATTTTTTTCATTTCATTTTTCATTGATCATAGAGAGACCCGTTTTACTAATTTAATTCATCTAGGATCCACGTACTAACCCTATTATGGGGTGAAATTGTGGAATTAGAATTGTAATTCTTAGGTCTTATTAAAGGATTTGAATTTGTAAGATGCGCCATTCCAATTCTAAGTCTCCAATTCTTTCACGACTTGTAATCAATGTAAGGTGCACCATTTAGTTGGGCTAGTTACCTAGTTTGCCCGTCATCTTATAAGCAAGAATCCAATCATGCCAGTATGACTAAGGTTAATATTAATAGAATTGGAGATGATTTCGAAAGTAAGTTGAAGTTAAGTTAATAACTAGCATTGTGAGATCCGTGCCACATAGGATGAAAGGAAAGGATGAATAGTTTGGATTTGAACTCGTGACTCCGAACTCGTGACTCCGCTCAAGGGTCATTAGACCAGTCCAAATCTCACATTAGAGCAAATTTCACATAGTCAAGTCGTTTGTTGGGGAGTAATATTAAAGATGCTTTTGATGCTATGGAAAGAGCATCAACTAAAGGTTTGGGGGAATGATATTAAGATACTTCTGATGCTATGGAAAGAATATTGAGAAGAGTCCAGCTTCAGAATTTTTCAGGAATTTAGTTCAATTCATTTCAGACAGTTGATAGATTTTTGAGGCAACAATTTACACTTTAAATGCATAGTTGTGATGTAGTAATTAGTACTTTCGATTTTCAATTTCATTCGTTGCTTCTTTCTTTTTCTCTTCCCAATAAATATGTTGTAATTTAATTATGCTTCATAGAAGAGTGCGGAAGGAAATAGAATATGAATCTCTAATTGAGAAAAGTTGGAAGAGTCTTGGAAAGATTTAGTATTTTTTTGTTAATTTCTTTTTTTTTTTTTGAGATCTTTAAATTTATGGTCCTATACTCTTATTGAATTTTCTTTTTGGAGGATAAAATTAAAGTTACATTAGCTGTCTAAGTCGCGTTGCCATCAATATAGTTAGTGGTGAAAATTAAGGCAGTTCGGAAGAGAGATTGGAAGGCGCAAAAAGATGGTAGACATTTAATTCCAAACGCACTCACAAAGTAATTGACTATATTGAGGTGGAAACGTGAAAAGGTTTTGGAATCAAGTGACACTATTTGACCGTTTTCCCTTTTGTCTTCCCAATATGTATCCACTTGGAAATTTCTTGTTTTCATACTTTGTCCCAACATAAGAAAAGGATGCTTACAGCAAGTGATGTCCAAAAATGAAAGAAAAGAAAAAGAAAAAGAAAAAGTTAGTTGTAGTAGGATTCAAAATATAAATTAATCCACATTGTCTTTTTATTAGTACTATAAAGAATGTTCGAACAATCGCTCGAGTTGGCCAAAATAATAGCATTAATGTCATATTTTCTTGTCAACTCAGATTCAAATTTCTTTTGAGATATTTGCTCGTTGCACAGGGTTTGTCTAATACGTCTTATCCCTCTATGTGCTTGGCAAGCTATTGCACGAGACGGAATTTATCCAATGTATATTCTCGGACAGCGATTGCGACGGATCCCTTGTCAAAAAAAAAAATGTTCAGGCAGTTATGAGTTACATGCAATCTCTTATAAAAAAATCATATGATATACAGAATCCTAAATTGAAATGGAGCAAGTGATAACGTATAGTTTGGTGCAATCTATTGGAAAGGATAATTCTATTGGAATCCAGAATGATTTACATGTTTTAGGTGGTGCAATCTCTAAATTAATCTTGTGCAGGATCCTAAAATTACGGGCTAAAGGTGCTTTCAACCTAGCTTTAATCGACCCCATTCTCCTACTTTGACAAATTTGTCTCCGCAATCAAGGAATCCAGCACAAGTTGATCATGAAGTTGCTCAGTTGTGGGCTCTAAAACTGCTGACATTTGACCTTTTGACTAACTTGGACGAAGATCCATTCCTTTGCAAAAGAGAAAGAAGAAACATCGTAAATCCTTCAATTTACTTCAAGTGTAACAATTTTATGTGAAGTTTAAAATAAAATTGAATGTTTCAGACTACTGCAAAAAAATAAAAATAAAAATTTCAGACTACTTTCAAATCCTTCCATAAAATGCATCAGAACGAAAGTTTAAGCCAATTCTTTTTGCCAAAACAACAATTAACTGAGAAATTTTTAAGCTTCTTCTATGGGTCGAAACCCAAAAATGGAAAAAAGAAAAGGAAAAGAAGTTGAGTTTTACGGGAATATAATGATAGGAAGGCTATTTCAAACAAAATATATTTCATTGTCTTGTACGTTAAAACTTTACCATTCAGGGGTTCATGATGTCCCAATTCTTTTTCTTTGTTTTTGAAGTCCAAATTCTTTTATGGTATGGTTTTGGGCAGTGTACCAAAATGATCATTTTGTTTTGCAAAAAACAAATATAATTCCCTTTACTGGAAAATCATCCAATGTCGCTCCCTTATAATTTCGACAAAACTAAAATGAACATTCACTTAATCACAATGGGCTCTTTAGTATTTTACCCAACTAAATATTTTGCAATTTTCACCATAAGGAAAATAAATTCCCTTATAATATTTTTTATTTAAAGGTGATCGTTGAATAGACTTTTAGAGGTGCTAACAAATGGCCTAATTTCGTGCATTATAATAACATTTACAATTTTAATATTGTTGTGGAAATCCATTATTTGACAATAGAAAAAACAATGTGATGTTTAGGTACCGTTCTGAAAGAAATTCATGTTTCTAATATTATTTAGAGTAATTGAATTATAGTTCATCTATTTAGTGATTTACTTAAGTTTCGATTTTTTGATCCACCATGTGATAGGTTGCAATTTTATTATTTATTTTATTATTAATTTCCCCCGATTGCCTGACCTGATGTGGATTAATTTTTGGATTGTACTCATTTTTAGTAATTTACATTTATTTCAGAAAGTAGAACGAAAATATGATTACAAGTGCCAATTTGACAGAAAAGGAATCCAAATAATAGAGCTTAGCCAGGGGCATTTTTGAAAAAGAAGACATTATTCCCATTTTGGTAACTGCTGCAAAAGAAGGACGGAAGAGGGCTTCCTTTTCGTGGTGTGGGCCACCGCACAATAGCATAGGAGGAAGCATTAGATAAAAACCAGAGATTGCAGAGGATTAGCACTATCTTCTTCTTGTTCTTATTTAGCTTTTCGTCTTTCAGCGTAGCTTGGGGACTTGTCTTCCCTTTTAGCTTTTAGTAGTATCTTTTCCTCCGTATGCCAGAGGAAGCAAAAACAATCAATTGCCTCCTGTAGCTTGCTTTCCTTATTGAATAGAACGAATTGAATTCGCCCATTTTCCGATTGATGGCCGCAGCTCTTGCTTCAATTTCCTGTGGGTTTTGTTCATCAAATATGAACTAATTTTCCCACTCTAGTCAAGGGACAACGGAGGCTCTGGTTCGTCTAAAAATTGTGAGATCGATTTAATTTTATCTTTTTCTTTTATTTATTGATATTCGCATACTCCTTGATTGCAATATTTATGATTATTTATTTAATTGATTGTCTTGGATCCGGATAATTAGTTAACTTGATAATCTATTGTCAATTAGGGCATTTAAATCCGTAATTGTTTAATTGCCTTGAATTAGTGACAACTAGCATGATTAGATTTGTGTCAGGGGGATACGTGGGTTAATCTGAAATAACCCTGGTAGTGCGTTATTTGGTTAGAATAGGGCTCCTCTAATACGTAAGGCAATTGGAAAATTAAATCTTACGGGCGTATCTAAGATTATTTCTCAATTAGAACAGTGATTAACGGGCATACCTTAATCACCGACACAGTAAGGAGGGGTTGACTGTCATTACTTGTTTGGCAGTTATAACCTATTTATTAATAAATAATTGGAAATGCCTTTATCTCGATGATCAATTAGGTGAACCATTGCTGAAGTTATTTCTTGGCTAGATCCTTAGTTATCATTCATTTGATTTTAGTAACTTGTTATTTAATTTTTAATAGTTTCTTAGATTTTATTTGAATTTCTTGGATAGTCACCTTCTGCACAAAAACACCCCCTTTGTTACTGTGTGGATTTGAAAAGAAACAGTTACTCCCAGTCCCTGTGGATTCGACCCTACTTACCGCTATTTACAAAAATTAACTTTAGTTGAGCAGGTATTTATTATTGCACAGGCTCGACAACCTGTCACCATGGTTAATATATTAGAATTTTGTTTTAATATTAATTAGATAATATTAATATTAACTATTTAGTGATTTACTTAAGTTTGGATTTTTTTTATGCACCATGACATTGGGATGCTTATAATTGCCTCCAAATCCTGCATTAATGTCTCCGCTCTCCTTTATCCATCCTAGCATTAGTTGATATAGTAATATGGTCATAGAATTTCAAGGACCATAGTGATTAATTTTCTAAATACTAGGGGCTAAATTTTTTTTTTGCGTGAAATAAAAAAAAATCATTTTAACCCGCATCCTAATTATTGAGCACCAAAAAAGCAACTCTTCCTTTCTGAATTCAAAGACTAGTCTATTTTCCATGTGAAACACTAAGGACCAAAATGCCGTTTTAGTGGCTGTGTCTTTTCCTTGCACACCCTAATCCTATTACAAGTTTACAACGAATTCAAAGAAGCCTTTGTCGTAGGCGGAGTCAAGGACCCATCTTAAAGTGATAATCCATCTTTTTGAATAAACAATTCAAAAGTGAATTAAAGAATGATTGAAGGTAAAGGGTTGCTGCTTCAGCTTCTCAATCATAGCATGCAGTGATTGGCATTTGGGGTGGACATGAGGAGTAAACTGATAATGTAATTTAACAAATATTCGTGGATCCTATGCAAACTAAGTTGCACTTCATCGTTGTACGTATAAACAAATCTTCATTCTGAAATAAAATTAATATGATATAATAAAAAAAACATAGTATGGATTTATATCATTTTATTTCTTATACTTTAGGCATATGTCATGATGAGAAATAGATTCATTATGGGTCTGTTTGGTTGGAAGTAAAATGTTTTCCTTGGGAAAATATTTTCCGTGGAAGTAATTTTCCATGAAAATCATTTCCCTTTCATCATTTTCAGGTGTTTGGTTAGTTTATTGAAAATATTTTCTTACTTCATTTTTCTGGTGTTTGTTTAACTTTTGAAATATTTTCACTTTTATATCTATCTTTACTTTCTACACATTATAACTACATACTTCTTCCCATGCAAAATAAGAAAATTTATCTCATTGTTTAACTTTAAAAAATTTTGGAGAAAGGTATATATGAATAAAAAATATCTCCTTAAGCAAATAAATAAATTGCTGGCCATTTAGTGTCAAATATCAATCACATGCAATGCTTGTTGTGAAATATATCTTGCACTCTCACTGCTGAAAGTTTCTCTAGAAAAGAATGTCCCTATTATACATAATTAATTACTAGCATAGGATGAGCAGGATGAGATTTTTTTTTATTTTGAATATACTAGGGGGAGGGTTGGGTGGTACGGGGGAGGGAGTGTAAGAAAGAGGTCTTGGGTTCGAGTCTTCCTGTTTATACTAAAAAAAAAAAAAAAAGAACATACTGCAAGATAATTTCAGTAAGTTTGGAACATACTACAGGCAAGATGCGTGCATTTCGGAAAACAACTTCAGGAAGTTGGGAAGGGAAGTTGCTTTCCATAAGATGAGTGAAAATATTTTACATAGGAAAATGTTTTCAGTAACTTTTGTGCAACCAAACACGGGAAATTAGGAAAATATTTTCCTGGAAAACATTTTCACCCGAAACAAACGGACCCTATGTTCCTTTATGCTTCGGTGCATGCTTTATATAGTCTTTTCGACCTTTGTCCACATATTGTAAAGGTTTACTACATTGATATAACTTACGTTTTGTAAGGAAAAAAATTGAACCTAATATGACAATGAAATTCAATTTAATTCGTATGATGCTTTAGAAATAGGTAAAATCCCACACTTGATCTTTTTGAAAGAAAAATAACAAAAGGAAAATAAAAAGGAAAAATGATTATTAAATATTTAATAAGACTTTTTGACTTGTATCCACAAGGCACTGGTTAACCAGTTCCCACTTCTTTGATTTTCAAAGAGGTAAAGTTAATCCCAATTCTTCTAAATATATGCAAGAAGGTAGGAAAGTAATTGTGACAACAAGAATTAAAATCTTAAATTGCGGGCGTTAAATTAGAACTCACTCACTACCGTTAAAGGAATCTTAAATTGCGCTCTTATGTTATCTCTTACACACACCTCCAGTCTAGATAAACCATGACACAAGCAAATAAAACAAAAAGATAACAGACCAACAATTTTATGTCATTTTCCGCATGGAATTTTTAATGAGTAACCCGCAAAGAAAAAAATCCTAAAAGGAAAAGGGTAGAATAAAGAAGGCTACGAGAAAGTACAATCCCATGTCCATTATAATTGATTAAATGTAATACTCTAAATTAAAATTTTGGTGATTTTTGTTTTTTGTTTTTTGTTTTCATCTTAAGAGAGACTTCATATCCCATCAGGACGAAGGCGAAAGAGACGATGGCTTGAGAGTTGATTTAGGGACCTCAAGCTCATCTGGCAAATGTCCCTGCCAAGTTAATTATTATTAACTTGCCCCGTTTGGATTGCATTTTTCATCATTTTTTATGAAAAAATTACTGTAACGATTTGATATATGTGAGGGAAAAAGGTAATAGGGAAATGTGATCACGAAAAATAACGTAATTTTTCGGCGAAAAATCGCAATCCAAACAAGGCTGGGAGAGACATCTTGCATATGTTCTATATGCCAAAGCCAGTTTTTAAGTCAATCCATTTCCTTTATTACGTGGCACAGCTAATCGACAAAAGTGGCATCATTTTCAATCAAAATAATTTATTTTATTTGGAATAGCCAATTTAAGAAAATTTATGAATCAAATACTATTCGAATCTTCTCTGCCAACTAATCAATCAAATCAAACGTCATAGTTATTTTTCTCTCATAAAATTAATTTTTTTTAAAAAAAAATTCTCTCTTCTAACAAGTTATCTCATTATTTGAATTTTTTTTGGACCATATAAGGCAAGAAAGTTTATTAAATTTTACAATTGACATATTGGTGCATGTAATAATTCTTTGTATGGTTGGATAATGTATATTGATTAAATTTATTTCTTCAACTAAATTTTTTGTTAAGAAGTTCAGTTATTCAATACAATCAGGGACGGAGCCAGGATTTTTTCCTTGGAGGGGCCAAAATTATTTTGAACAAAATTATCTTAATATGTTATGTTCAAACTAATTTTCATTTATTTAAATATATGACATCTTAAAATATCAAATATTAATTTTAATTATAAAGGTATGTCTATTTCATAAATATATAGTATAGTCATAACTAAAATTAAGATAAGAAATAACATTTGATTAAATATCTTATAACATCACAAACTACTTAAGTTGCACATTATGAGAAGATGCTCCAATACGTCACCTGTGCAAAAACAAAAATATAACTATGTAATATAAATATAATTATTTTCAATTAAAAAAAGATAAAAGTTATATTAATATACCTTGAAATTTCATCCTCTTTTATTAAAAGTAAATTGAGTTTTACGTTCTTTCATAGAACTAAATTCATCTATAATTGAATCAATGCTAAATTTTCGAACAACTTCCTTTTTTTATGTACATATTGTTAGGCAATCATTCAAGAAATGATCTTTTATCTTGTTTTGGAGCTTTATTTTGATTATTTTCATAATTGAAAATGTCCATTCTATAGACTATAAAATTGAGCCAGGATTTTTTCCTTGGGAGTGGGGCCAAAATTTTTCTGAACAAAATTATCTTAATATGTTATGTTCAAAATAATTTTCATCTATTTAAATATATGACATGTTAAAATATCAAATATTAATTTTAATTATAAAGGTATGTCTATTTCATAAATATGTAGCACAGTCATAACAAAAATTAGGACAAAAAATAACCTTTGATTAAATATCTTATAACATAACAAACTACCCAAATTGTACATAATGAGAAGATGCTTCAATATGTCATTTGTGCAAAAATAAAAATATAACTATACAATATAATATAACTATTTTCAATTAATAAAAGATAAAAGTTATGTTAGCATATCTTGAAATTTCAACCTCTTTTCTTAAAAGTAAATTGAGTTTTACGTTCTTTCATAGAACTAAATTAATCTATAATTGAATCAGTGCTAAATTTTGATCATCCTTTTTTTTATGTACATTGTTAGACAATCATTCAAGAAATTATCTTTTATCTTGTTTTGGAGTTTTGTTTTGATTATATTCACAATTGAAAATGTACTTTCTATAGTTGCAGTTGATACAGTGTGAGAACAAATATAATCAATCTGCCAATAACAGGATATATCACTCAATTTCTTGTCTTCACCAAGCCTTCAAGTAATTATTTGTATATTTGTATATGAGTCAACAAGAGGATAGATTACTAATTTTAAATTTTTTATCAATTAGGCTAAGGTGTATATTTGTATATGGACCAATAAAGTAATTATTTTTATTTTAGCCCATTGATAATTATGAATTGAGTCTTTTATTATAATACATCAAATTGGGTCAATTTACTATGGATCATCAAATTATATGTTTAATTTTTTGAATGTTAAATAATTAGTACAATAAAAAATAAATAACTTTTTTTGAAGAAAAAATTAAATCAAAAGGTGGCTAATTCATACACACACACAGATATATATATATATATACATAAACTCTCATAATATAAACTAAAATTATAAAAAATTAGGGGAAGCCAACTTTGACTTATACATATATTTACATATTATGAATTAAAATTTTCAAAACTTAGGGGGGTCATGACCCCCCTCAGCCCCCTCTTGGCTCCATCATTGAATACAATGTCTCTTCATGATGAACAATCACACATATATGGCAAGATAATTTTTAATTCAAAGTTAAAAATTCTTTTTATGGTAAGAATACAATGTACATGCCAGGGCTGGGATTTAAACTCACGACGTTAGCAAAAGAAGTACTTTGAGGGTGACTGAACACCTAGCCAACTAGTTCAACTTAAATAATTTTTTTTAAAAAAAATTATATAAACAACAAAATATGACAAAACCGCTCTGATTATTTATTGTATCAACTTAAATAATTTTTTTTAAAAAAAATTATATAAACAACAAAATATGACAAAACCGCTCTGATTATTTATTGTATTTTTTTCCGCCGATTAATGCAGAGGTTAAACAGATACTTTTCTTGCATTTAATTGAGAGTAAAGAATTTGGTCAGAATTGCAATCGATTCATTAAAACGCATTTAACCAGTTGGCGGTTAAATTGATTGACTCTGCTGAATTTATGCAAACGGTGTTTTGCACCAAACAGGCAGCAAGCAGACTAGTCGAGAGTGTTTTAATATTGAATGCATTATTTCTAAAAACTGCCAAGTATAACGTGGGGTATATGTTTATTAAATATAAATTGAGGGAAATATTATTTACACTCCCATTTTTATTACTCACACTCCCACAATCATTTTAATTATATAGTTTTCATTAATTAGACTATATGATAAAACAAATTGTGGGAGTGCAAATAATCAAAAATAGAGTCTTAATAAAATTTCCTTAATGTTAAATGCTAAGTGAATAACATAAATTTAAAGCATAGCTAGAAAATTGAAAAGAATTTGTTATTAGCTATGTCCCAATTCACCGAAAATTAATTTTGCCTCTAGCCACTACATATATATAGGTGGTACACCTAATAGAAATTCGAGGAGTGACGAGTTCTATTTCACTTCATTTCAAGATAGTGATTATTTCAAGGTTTTTTTTTTTACCATATTATAATTTATTTATACCGCAATTCCAAGTTATTTATACTCAAAGAGAAATTTGTTTGGAATAGAAATTCGTGAGGCCCCATCCACCACCTAATAAGTTGGCACCACCAGCCTTTGTTTTTCACGCTATTATCTATAACTATATTGGATGGTGAAACGATAAAAGTGGCTATGGGATTTACATTTATTTTTCATTTTCCCTTCCTTCTTGTTCTATTTTCTTCCCACTCTCTCCATTTCTTCTAGTATTGCTTTTAGCTTTCTTACTTTTAACTAAAAATACGAGACAAATAGGTAAGTGAACATTAATTCCCTATTAAAACAATAGTTGATTACAAAATCTAAAGATTGAATTTGAAACTTATTCCTGAGTATAAAACCTACTTACCAAATATTCCTTAAACTTTAAATAATAATGCAAGAAACGTTTGGAGTCTATCGTGTTGGCTAATTGAAATGTGAGAAAAAAAGTGAAAAAACACTTTTTGTGGAATAGACCCTTTTACCTGTGCACCGTCTAAATCGTTGTGGACTACAACAAAAGATGCAAAGTATGTCGTCAAAAGCTGTAAATAAAGCTCAAGACCCAGTCGGAGTAGTCCAAAAATTTTCAATGGGGGCAAGAACAATTCTAAAATTTTTTATCTACTCTTTTTTAGTCCTTTAAGAAAAAAATATTCACCAATAAGTACAAATAATGCATATATTTCATGAATAATATCAAAAGACAAATTCAAAATTATTAATGTAATAAGAAGTGCAAACTAAACCATTTACAATTGCTCGTGACAAGTTTTCATATTTTGATAACGGATTACAACCTTTCATTTTGAACTTCATGAAATATATTTTTCTCAATATAAGTAACTAAACAATTATTTATCCAGGTGTCTTCCATTCTATTTTGTAACCGATTCTTCACTATATTCATCATTGAAAAAACCATTTCTACGGTAGCTGTAACAACAGATAAAATCAAAGACAACTTTAAAAGCATATAAACCAATAGCTACACAAAACTCTAGAGGGTACACTTGAAATTACATCAAATTTTTGTAAGTATTATAGAAATTTAAGGGGGCAGTGGGAACCTATAAACCAATAGATACACAAAACTCCAGGGGTACAATTGAAATTACATCAAATTTTTATAACTATCATAGAAATTTAAGGGGGCAGTCCCGTGCCCCCAGTGTAAATCCGCCAATGACTTCTACTTCCTTTCCTGTTTATCCGTTTTCATCCTGTTAAATTTGTTTTATAATTTCTTCAATTTACAAAAATATTCAATACTACATATTAAAAAAAAACACTTCTCGTATTTTCTTTAAACATATTAAAGAATTTGAAATGCTCTCATGATCATTTATGCACTCCACTCACACTTAATTATAATATGCCAATTTCAGTTGGATTCTTCTTTCTAACTTTCACCTATTACGCTAACAAGAGGGAATGTATTATTTCAATGTTTCCAAAATTTAGATAAAATAAAGTTAATTTTCGGTTAGAAGATACTATATACCAGAATTAGAACAACAGATTAAGGCCACCAAAAATCTCAATCATGAGCAAATAAATTTAGACAATCACTCAGCTTCTTATATTAATATTCGATTTTAACATTTCGAACAACTAATACGGTAATTTGATTATCTTTAATTATCCTATGCACATTAAGAAATTTTTTCTGTGCTAATTTACTAATGCGAAGTGTGTTTTTCCCCCCTCAGTTTGGTAGCTGCCTTGTTATTTACATACTAGCAAGGGCAGAGATGAAATAATTGTGTTACCGGACATTTCTTTTAGGAATCTTGGTTGTTGCTTTTTAAGTATGGTCGATTAATTGTTCAATTACAACTACTGAAGGTTACATGGGATAGATCTTTGATTGAAAGCTACAGATCGGCGGACAAGCAAGCATTCAGCATATCGTGGACCTGGATTCCACAGAGTCCATGGTGTTTTCACGTCGGTATTCAACCCATAGTCACATATTGGAGGCATTGGATTTGATCTTGGCAGCTTCTTCCTCGCTTCTTCTACCTTAAAGCGGCAAGAGAGAACTCTCTTTTGATTGAAGTAGATAAAGCTGGTGAGAGAAAGAGATTATTATGTCCCTTTAATTTTGGTTCTGATGCTTCAATTACAGTTGGAGAAAAATGCCTTTTGATTCCGGCTTGACTTATTGCTAAAATGACCAAAAGTCTTAAAACTATATACTTTTAATTGTTTAAAGGCCAATTAGATACAGCATTTAGATCAAGGGCCAAAACTTAACAACGATGATTAGTTTAGGGGCTTTATAGGTTTTTAGCTCTTATTATTTAGATGATCACAAGTACAAGAAATTAAATTTACAACAAATATGGAATAAAAGTAGTAGAACTAAGGATAGAGAGCTCCTAGGGTTGTGGAATTCCTAACTATTCTTGCAAGTGAAATTATTAGTTAAATGATTATTATTACCTTAACTAGTTATGACATAATTTTCAAATATACGTGATACACGCTTTTGCAAGTATACCAACCATATTTATAACTACTCCACGTCTACTAATATGATATGAAACTAACTATAGATTCATTAGATTCTATGAAATTATATGAAGTAAGCTACCCAAATCACAAAGGTGCAATCCTACATTAGTAAGTTAACTCCCCAAATTTAACAATTTCATGCACTAGTATTGAATGACAATGTTCATTGATTAAACAACACCTTTAGATAATCACAATTAATGGCCAATTAATCATGATTGTTATAACAAAGGTACTAAATAATTCACTCAAGAAATAAGCTCAAATGGCCATCAGAAACTCACTTAACAATCATATAAGGCTATTCACACCCTAGGTTTACAAACTAGATAAACATGAAAGACAAGAAAACAAGATCCATACTTATATAATAACTAAACATAGAAATCAATACAAGAAATAAACTGAGAGAAGAGATGTTACCCTTATCACTTGAATTCCAAACTCTCCATCTTTATTCTCAACTTCATATACGTCCAGCTATATACAATGATTGGAAGAAAGTAACTATGCTAAACTATATTGCACTTCTGAACTAAAAATTTTTAGTGAAAGATTACATTTTGTGTAGTTTCTCTAGCTTCAAAGTTACCAAAATAAGCTCATAAGAAGCCTATTTATAAAATATTGAAACTCACAAACAACTTTTTAAAGTCGATGCAAATCGCTCCTTGAAATTGCCAAAAGTTGATTCTGCAAGTTTCCATGATTTCTTGGGCAATTCCCACCGAATTTTGTTCAGAAAAGAGGTCCAAAAATTTGTGTAAATAGGCTGCAAGTTAGAGTAAGTTATATAGCAAAAATATGAAAATGAGGCATGGAAAACATGGGCTAGGTTACATTTTAGGCTGTGATTTGTCCTACCCTGCAAGTTTGCACTTTTCTAATAATTGTGGAAATTGCTTTGTTTCTATACTAATTTGAACTACAAATTTCTTGATGCAAAAAGATGAACTAACTCTTGTAGAAAATAAGAAATTGTAGATAATTGAATTTGCTTTCCAATGCATGAAGAATCATGTCAATTAGATCTTTGTAGACTGAGAAATGATAGAAATATCCTTAACTAGTCAGTACCCCTTTCCAGATTTTGACAGTAAAAATGCACTTCTGTATTTCAGAATTTTGACTATGAAAACATATAAACTGGATTTTTATGTTTCATAAGAAATGCAACCCTTTTTCTTATCTTCAAAATGGTTCAATAATTATCTCAATTCAATACTTGTAACTCATGTTATAGCCGAAATACCAGAAGGTGTCAGAGCAACCAATCTTTTCTGGTTTTGATCTTATTTGCATTTTACACTTTAAACAATTTGCACTTCATGTTTACTTTAAAACATTAATAATCTTGCAAATATCATCTTACTTTACTTCATTTGACGATTAAACTATTAAAGTTTATAAAAACATGAAGTTTAAACCACTTAAAACTGTAGAAATGCTATTTTCACACTTAAACCACAAAATTCAACATTCACTAGAACCCTATTTATTTAACTATTAAAAAAACTACAATACACCAAAAATTAAGTAATCAAACACACTAAAAAGATGCCAAATTAACACTTATCATTGAACTAGTGAGTTTTAATGAGAATTCAGAAGGCATTCAATTGTTGCCTAAGATGGGGTTAGGTTTGGGCCGTAAGAAATTGGTACCACAACTTTAGGTAGCTCAAAGCTAGCTTTGCTCCTCTGACTATGGGCATGATATCTAGGACTAGATTTTAACCAAATCTTGGGAAACTAGCATGTTGTTGTATTGAAAAATAAAGATGATCTATGGTCGGGAGGAGCTGGCGTAAGTTGTGGATCAACTTTATTTTGGTTCCACAGCGAGGTTCCTATATTGTTGAAGACGATTTTGAGTGAGAAAGGTGTAGATTTGGTATACTGAGATCAAAAATATAGATGCTAAAGCGATTATGGATCAGATCAATTTTCCTGGCGTTTGGGTCATTGTCACAAGGGTTGACATGTGAAATCATTACTTTAAAAAGATGAATGTGGTTTTAGAATATAGATGCCTTAATTGTCCTTAAGATGTCTGGGAAGTTATTAAAATCTCTATTTTGAATCTAAGCCTCTTCAAAACCAATACCAATTACTAATAGTCTAATTACAAGAAGGTGGAATCCCATACCCATTAGGGATAAAAACATTATCATATGCACAACTATCACAAAGCTAGGATGATTCTTTAAGCAAGTTTGGACGAGAGGAAAACCTTGAATGTGCGAGACGTATATTCTTCAATGCAGTTATAATAGTCCAAGAGTTGGCTTCTAATTTTAGAAAAATTTTATTTTCACAATAAATAAATAAACATTAGATAGTGACAATAAACCAAAAGAACAAAAAATGTGGAAATGAAACCATTTATTAAAATATGATCCCTCAAAGACATTGAAAAATTCTTTGGCTCCGCAGTTAGCTTCCTTCACTTCATGCTCTTTGACCTTTGACAGGTTGTTATGGCCTGACCTGACCAGAGTTGAAGAAGGAAATACAGAGAAAGAAAGGAGAAACAGAGACTTGAGAGAGAAGATAGAAATTATAGGGAAGGGGAAGAACTGAATTTGGTTGTATTATCTGCATACCCCTTGCGTCTCAACCTTAGGCTTATTTATACAAGTTCCATTATCTAGATCCTTCCATAACTATTACAGAATGCTCAAACTGCTTCATTCGATTTTGAGCTTTGATTAAATTCCCCTTCAGCAACTCATTCCATTTCCTCGTCCCCTAGCCATTGCTCCACTGCAGCCACTGGGGTCTCCCAGGCATTGATGCCTAACTGAGATGGTGGATAACCATACAGAGCTTGGAAGGGAGTCATTTTTAAGGCTGTGTAGTGGTTGGTGTACACCCATTCTGCAGCAGCCAGCAATGACTTCCATTTGTGAGGTTGCTGGAAGCATAAGCACCTCAGGTATGTCTCTACACACCTATTCAACCTTTCTGTCTGCCCATCAGTCTGGGGGTGGTAGGCAGTAGAGTAGTGCAGCTTAGTGCCTAGTTTTCCAAATAGCTCCTGCCAAAACAGGCTGGTAAACAGCCTATCCCTATCAGATAAAATGCTTAGTGGCAATCCATGCAACTTATAGATGTTATCGAAATATATGTTAGCCACAGATTGTGCTGTATGCTTAGGTGGTAGTGCTAGGAGGTGGCAATACTTAGTAAACCTGTCAATGACAACCATTATTCCCTCATATCCTTGGGACTTAGGCAACCCTTCAATGAAATCCATTGAGATGTGTTGCCATGCTTGTTCAGGAATAGGTAGAGGTTGTAGCAGTCCTGATGCCTTGCAATTTTCTACCTTACTCCTCTTACAAACATCACACTGCTGTACCCATTTTTCCACTTCTCCTTTCATTCCTGGCCAGAAAAAGGGTCCTTTCAACCTTTGATAGGTCCCCAGGTTGCCTGAGTGACCCCCAATGTAAGAGTCATGGAAGCAAGATATCAGTTTCTGTCTTAAGTTACCTGAGGAACCAACGTACACCCTGCCTTTATACTTGAGTAAACCCCTTGTAAATGAGTAATTTGGGAAGGAATCAGGTACAGTAGTCAGGCCTTCAGTCAATTTGGTTACATTATCATCCCCCTTGTAACTCTCCAGGACCTCAGATAGCCATGCAGGTTCCATGACTGAGATGCTATGTGTAGAAATGTCCTCCTCATAGCCTCTTCTAGATAGTGCATCAGCTACCACGTTCTCCTTTCCCTTCTTGTACTGTATTTCATAGTCCAGTCCTAACAACTTAGTGAGCCATTTCTGCTGTAGGGGAGTGGTTATCTTCTGCTCTAGAAGATACTTTAAGCTCTGGTGATCTGTTTTTATGATGAAATGATTTCCCAACAGGTAATGTCTCCACTTGGAAACTGCTGTGATAAGGGACAGCAACTCCTTCTCGTATATGGACAGTCCAAAATTCTTGGGTCCTAGAGCTTGACTGAGATAGGCAATAGGCCTTCCTTGCTGCATTAGGACTGCACCAATAGCTTTATGACTAGCATCTGTTTCCAGAACAAAGGGTAAAGAAAAATTAGGAAGTGTTAGTACTAGTGTGCTGCTCATTAGCTGCTTCAATTTTTGAAAGCCTAGCTCAGCCTGTTCATTCCAGTGGAAGTTTTCCTTCTTCAATAATTCAGTTAGTGGCTTGGCAATAAGTCCATATCCCCTCACAAACCTCCTGTAATACCTCGTTAGTCCCAAAAAGCCTCTCAATGCCTTCACTGAAGTAGGGGTAGGCCAGTCCATCATGCTCTTGATTTTTTAGGGATCTGCCTGCACTCCCTCTCCACTGATAACATGTCCCAAATATTCTACTTGAGACTGTCCAAAGATGCATTTGGAAAGCTTGGCAAAAAGAGAGTGAGTTTTGAGTGTTTCCAGGACAGTTTTGAGGTGCAAAAGATGAGTGTCTGGATCTGGGCTGTATACAAGGATGTTATCGAAGAACACTAACACAAACTTTCTCAGGTAAGGTTCAAAGACATGGTTCATTAGGCTTTGAAAGGTTGCGGGGGCAGTAGTGAGACCAAAGGGCATAACAGTGAACTCATACAATCCTAACTCATACAATCCTAGATGAGTTTTAAAAGCAGTTTTTGGAATGTCAGCAAGGAACATCCTGATCTGATGGTATCCAGCTCTTAGATCTATTTTAGAGAAGAGCTTGGCTCCATAAAGTTCATCAAGTAAATCATCAATAATAGGTATTGAAAATTTATCTTTGATAGTCAGGTCATTTAGTTGTCTGTAGTCAACACAAAACCTCCAAGTTCCATCCTTTTTTTTAACTAATAGAACTGGAGAGGCAAACGGGCTATGGCTAAGCTGGATAATGCCACTACTGAGCATGTCCTTTACTTGCCTTTCTATTTCATTTTTTTGGTTGTGAGGGTACCTATAAGGTGCTAACTTGAAAGGTTTGGCATTTGGTACTAGGGAAATTTGATGGTCACAGTTTCTGGGAGGAGGAAGGGACTGTGGTTCTCCAAATACAATTTTGTAGTCTTCAAGTAGAGTACCTAGGGAATGTTGAAAACCAGTGTCTAGCTGAGTGACAGTGCATACCTGATCCTCATTTATTTTCAGTCCGCATGCATGCTTCCAAATTCTGGTGCTCCATCCTTCCTTCTCAGCATCATCACTAGGAAGTTTGAGAACAGTCTCCTTAGATTCTCCATGCAACAGAATCCTCTCCCCTTTCTCATCAAAGGACATGTTCAACTGCTTGAAGTCAAAGGTGATGGGGCTGTGTGCCGCCATCCAGTCTACTCCTATGATCACATCATACGGCTCCAAGTTAATGACAAACATATCATGAGTGAACTGTTTACCTTGCATTTCCCAGCTCATGTTTGGAATCATCCTGTTACAGGTCAAGTACTCCCCATTGGCCACCCTGACCCTGAAAGGCTTGATAGACTGGACCAGCTCTGGGTGGAGTTGTGCCACAGATCCTTTGACAAAACTATGAGTGCTTCCTCCATCAACCAGGATTGAAAGTGGAGTTCCTTTGAACCTCCCTTGCAGCTTAATGGTGTTGTAAGTCATCTTCCCAGTTAGTGCATGTATCTCCATTTCTATCCCCTTGGCAGATTGTGCTCCTTGGTACTCGATCATCTCCCCTTCCACCAGATCATCCGGACTATCTTCTATTGCTACAATCAGATGGATTTTCTTCTGCTTACATTGGTAGCCTGGACCAAACTTCTCCTCACACTTATAGCAGAGACGATGCTCCCTTCTGTACTGCAGCTCTGCTGGTGTGATTTGCCTGAAGTTGTAAGGAGTCTGTTTCTTGACAGCATTGGCAATAACAGGTTTGGTATAAGGCATGGTATATTGAGCAGCAGTTTGTGTAGTATTCCCTGCAGAGAGGGATTTTTGGAGAGGCTTGTGCTTCTTGTGGTATGCTTCAAAGGCATTTTCCTGCAATCTGGCCAGCTCAAATGCTTTGGATAAAGTCTTAGGGTCTTGAGTCTTCACCATTGATCTTAGCTCGTCTGGTAGTCCACTCAAAAAACATGAAATGTAATCATTTTCTGGGAGAAGTGGGGCTCGAATCATTACCTCAGAGAGCAGTTCCTCAAATTTTTCCTGGTAGGCTAGGACTGTGGTAGATAGCTGCAATTTATTGAATTCCTCCACTGGATCCATTTGTCCTAACGTTCCAAACCGCTTGCACAACTCTCCAGAAAATTCCATCCAATCCACCTTGTTACCCCTAGTAGACTTGAATCCTTGATACCATACCTCCGTTTTACCTTCTAAGTGGAATTCTGTCAGTTCCATCCACTGCTCTATCGGAATGTGTAGAAGATGGAAATACCTCTGAAGTCTTCTGATCCATTCCCTGGGATTGTCTCCTCTGAACGGTGGAATTTCCAGTTTAGGTGCGCTAGCATGGAAGGAACTCCTGACATTCCTCTCTCCTTGCTCTCGAGTTCCTATGTCTGAATTCCTGGAGTGACTTCCCTCTGGAGAGCCCAATATCCCTTTCTCAGGATTCCCTCGATTCAAACTGGAGAGCTGCTGAGAAATGGCTACCATGAATGCATCTAATTTATTGCTCAGTTCCACACTCACCGCATCCAACCTGTCTTCCATAATTTGTTTGTCTGCAGTAATGGATTCCAGAATTCCTTGGAGTCTGCTATCCTGCCTACGTAGCTGTTCTTCCATGGTCTTCATTCGAGTTCCATCTGCCATTGAATTATAGTGATTGTAGCTTCCTAGTCCAAGGACCGGAAGCTCTGATACCACTATTATGGCCTGACCTGACCAGAGTTGAAGAAGGAAATACAGAGAAAGAAAGGAGAAACAGAGACTTGAGAGAGAAGATAGAAATTATAGGGAAGGGGAAGAACTGAATTTGGTTGTATTATCTGCATACCCCTTGCGTCTCAACCTTAGGCTTATTTATACAAGTTCCATTCTCTAGATCCTTCCATAACTATAACAGAATGCTCAACAGAAAGGATCCTGCCTGCCTGCATGCTGTGCAGTAACGAACCAACTAACTTCTAAGAATCATGCCATCTACATTCTCTACTGCAAATATCTAGGGAAATATCTATGCTACCTAGAGTAATTATCTAGGATCATTACACGGGTTCTCAATATAAGTGTAAGTTTAATCCAAAATATACCCGTTTGACTGCAAGTATACAGGTCAATTAATAGTTTAGGGTATAAATCGAGTCGATCCCATGAGGAGCAACTTTTACAAGTATTAGGTCATTTACTTGCTCTATTATTTAGACTAGCTATCAATAAAAGCAATGAAAATCACAATACTAACTAACTACCTAAATAACTAGATAAGTCACAAGTAAACAATGGAGAAATTTCACTAAATACTTGAGTCTAGGGAAATAGAGTCCACTTACGGCATCAAAAATACAAGTAAATGGATTTATCTCTTATTACTATTCTTATTTAATTAGGAATTCATTTCCATATTTATCAAAACTCATTCTCATGATGTAATGGTCTAGACTAGACTAGTTTTCCCCATTCTCATAGTGAATAGCTAGATCTACTCTTATTTTCCTCATTTATGTTGTTCCATTATTATTATCAATTTTTATTGAATAACAATAACTAAAAACTTGCTATTGGTGATCAAGTAATAACAAGCGATAAGCATGTATAAACAAACAAGTTAATACAAAATGTAATAAGTGTAAATCATATTCAACTTATATCAAATGGCCATAAGTTTCATATTCTCCCTAAATCTAGAAATTTAGCTACTCATGTGATAAAAGACAATAAAGAGCATAACTTCATTACATGCAAACATAATGAATCACATGTAAAAAGAAAGATACAGAAAGCTTAGCCAAGATGATGAACAACCTCCCAATCTTCTATTTCTTCAACAAGATGAATGATACAATGAATTTTCCAAGTTTCTCTTACAAATTCTTAGCTAGAGAGAATGAGAAAAGACTAAAACTACATTCTACCAAAACTAGCAAGAACTTCATAGAACCCCCCCTCTCCTCAATGATTCTTGCATATGTATTGTTAGAAAAGTCAAAAAGTGGTTAATGACAAGACATAAATATCATTTTTTCTTCCCTAATCACTCTTGAGCATGTGCAGCCGAAATTCTTATTTAGAGTTGAGCTGGAAAACAGTGTGAAAATAGAATAAGTTGCAGAACAAGTTGCAGAAAATAGGGGAGAATACGTGGCTCCTCAATACGCGACTTAAACCCATGTATTGAGGTCGCGTATTGGCTCCTAACTTGAATTCTCGATTGTTTTCTGCTCCAATTCATCACTAATACCTCATGCAAGATGTTCTTGTTGTTGTTCATGTATTCCACCATCAATACTTGTATTTGATGCTCTTCTACTTTCCAATTTATCGTTGTATCAAGCGCTAAATGACGAATCGGATCCATCTTGAACCAACGTTGAGAGTTCACCTCAATTTCTACAAATATAACCAACTTTTACACATTAAGTTGCTCAAATAAAAACTTGCAAAATATTGAAGACTAGGGAGCAAGTTACATCTTAAAACATCCTAATTTGTACTAAAAACACACACCAAATGCTACTAATAACCATATATAATAAACACTTATCAACCTTTTTCTTGTGACATAAATTATAACTAACAAATCTTTAAAACAGAAAGAAACTTGAAGGAGAGTATTTGATGTCTTTATAAACTTGAAGTCAAATTAGGGTATTGAAAATGTAATGTAACTTGAAAGAAAAGGCACTAGAAATCTGTAAGCATTATAATAAACTAAAAGAAATAGGAATTTCAAACATAATAAGCTCAATAGCTCTCAATTCTCCCAACCATTTTATGTTACCAATGTATTCTAACACAAAATAGTTGTAGGTAAGGAAAATAATTTTTCTAAAGATTATTATTACATGTAAAACTATTTATGCAACTATTTTAGTACTTGATTGTACGGTCAAAATCTCAACTATTAGTTATGACAACATTTATATGATGGGTTTAATGCCCAAAAAAATTGATGTAGAATAAATGTAAGTTATTGGTTTGCCAGCAAAATTGAAATTTGCCTGAGAATGGTAAAAGAGAAAAGAATAGACCAAAGAAGGCCAAAAGAAGATCCTTTCATTGTTCAATAAGAAAAGAATTGTTTTAGGGTGGATGTTAGCCATCTCATACATTGAACTCCTCAGAATTTTGTTTGAAAACTTTGCAAATGATCCTAAGAATATGGTTCAAGCAAATTCAAATATAGATAGATCTTGAATGCATGATACTAACATTTTCTAAGTTAGTTACTTATCTCATCTAAAGTATCGAATCTAATAAAGAATTGCTTTGCTGCAAAACATAATAAATAATCCAAAAGTTGGCTCACAATTATTGCCAGATGCTTATTTAAGAGAGGGAGAGAGGGAGAAAAAATGGCAAAAGTTAATAATGACATAAAAAAATAAAAGTTCAATCCCTTAAATCCAATTAGTTTTTTTTAGCAGGAGAAATGTGGGATTTAAGAAATGGGGAGGGGTAGGGAAATTAGAACCCATGATCTCTAATTTTCGGAGTCTCAATTTTAACAACCAGACTAAGCCCTTCGAGGCTAATTACACCAAATAGTTCTTGGTGAGAATTTCTCCCAAGAAATTGTAACATTGATCCATAAATACTTTTCAATTAGCCATGTTAAATAGGAGTGAGCAATAACTCTAATTAATATAAGAACATATAAGAACTGGGGTGGGGCAGGGAAATTACAACACAAAACCTCTAATTCTTGGGGTTTTAATTTTAACAACTAAACTAAGGCCTTCGAGGCTAATTACACCAAATAGTTCTTGGTGAGAATTCTCTCAAGAAATTGCAACAAATTGATCCGTAGATGCTTTTCAATTAGCCATGTTATGTAGGAGTGAGAAATAACTCTAATTAAAATAAGAAATATATATATATATATATATATAGACACACATTTCCTTTTATTTAGAAATATTGACACTTGGTGCACCAAATAAACTTTTCATTCCACAAATCTAACAGTGCTTCTTGTAAGGATAAGAATGCTGATTTGAAGTGTAATAAGATCCTTCTAACAAGTCCCAAAGTGGTCATTGGCAACACTTTCATCAGATTTTTGCACTTTTCAATTAACTCAACTGCAAAAAAATGGGATAGATTTTTGCACTTTCTTCAATTGATAAATACGCGACCTTACTTTTGCCTTTATTCTTGTGTGCAAGATTTACGCCAATGCTGCTTGATTCCCAACAACTGGAATATGAACATCAATTGTTAAAATAGATCAAGAGGAATGACGTATTGGTTAATTGAGTGTGCATCAAAGTAAGGAATTTTTTATGCTGTTTAATCTATAAATACCCGAACTTATTCTATTTCATCCATTGTCTCACAAATTAAATTGTGAGTAAGGCTTATTTTTTTAATGATCATTAAAATTAGAAATATATAGTCTAAATTAACCTAAATAAATTTTAATCATGACATAATATTGATCATTAAACTTGTATGATGAATTTAGTACATGATAAAACTGTCTTATGAGCATATATTTAGGTGAAATGTGATTATTAGCGTTGCATGCAACAATGAAATTAACATGGATATGGTAAAAGAGAAAAGAATAATAAAAAGAAGGCCAGAAGAAAATCCCTTCATTGTTCAATAGGAAATGAGTACTTTAATGGTGGATGGTTTCCATCTCATTTCTATAGCTCAGAAATTTGTTTGAAAATCATGCAAGTGATTCTGTGATTATGGTTCAACCAAATTCATATAAGAGGGAAACCTTGAATGCACGGTTGAAATATTCATCTAAGTCAGTTACATATTTCATGCACAGTATCAAAGTCGACAAAGAATTGCTTTGCTGCAAAGCATAGTAAGTAATCCACAGTTAGCTTCTAAATTTTTATCTTCAAATTAAAAAAAAAAGGATAAGTTTAGTAGTGACATGGAATCGTTGAGAAAGAATATATATATATATATATATATATATATATATATACCCTCAAGCTGCTTTTGCTGCACGGAAATCCTAGTTTTAGCATAAAAATTTATATGGTAGAATGAATCAAGTATTACAATTGAAAAATTTTAATATCAATCTTCAATTATTCAAAAAATGTCAAAATTCCATGTAAATCAACATATAATATAGTAGAACAAATAAAACAAAAGTAATAAAGCATATTATGTCCTATAAATTAATCATGGGTAACTAAGTCAAATTTATAATAATTATATTCTATTTTGACATCTAAATATTGATTATAATAAATATTGGGAAAAAATGAGCATTCCACTCTAACTTGTGTACTAGACACTCTGGAATGACAAATTTTTTTACCTACCATTATAAGCGTTCCACACATGAAACAAGAGGTTAAAGTATCCAATGAGTCCTTGTTAAAATGTTTAAAAAGAAATTGTTAACAAATAAAAACAAAAGGAACCCTTTAATGCTATGGTTATATGACCCTTTTATAGATCAGCTATAGAGTATGGAATAGATACTGTATGACAAATCACATTATCTGAAAGAAAAAAGAAAAAGATACGATAGTGATCACATGTTGCATTTTGGTCGCTTTTTAGATTTAATTTCATTTCATTTGGGAAAATTGACACTTGCTGCCTCAAATAATCTTTGTATTAAAAAAACTGGCAATTCATTTTGTACATATGAGAATCCTGACAATTTGTTTTACACTTTTCACATGTTTTACGCTTTTCAATTAATTCAACAACGAAAAAGAGGATACACAAGTTTGCTTCTCTCTTTATTCTTGTGTGCAAGGTTAACGTCAATGTTTTCTGATTCCAAACACTAGAATAAGGAATGCTTTATTCTTTAATTGAGTGTGCATCAAAGTAAAGAATTTTTTATGCCATCCAATCTATAAATGCCTGAACATATTTGTTGTTTCTAATTCTAAACAAACAAACAGTTTTCCACTTCGAAATACACAAATTCCCAGCTAAAAACCAAAGCAATGGCTGAATTGTTTGTTCCAAAGATAATTGATCAACTGAGTGATGTTCTCGTGAAGCAGTTTGGGGAGAGGGTCAACCTGGTGATGGGGGTTGAAAAGGAGGTGGCATATATCAAAACCAAGTTAGAAACGATTCAAAATGTGCTGCATGATGCAGAGAGACGAAGGCTGAAGGACAGAGGCGTTGGAATTTGGCTAGAAAAGCTTGAGGACATAACATTTGAGATGGATGACGTGCTGGACGAATGGAACTTCAAGATTCACAGAGCAAAGAACGAGGGAACTCAACAGAATGCCAGATTGCAGGCAACATTGTGGAGCAAGGTTCGTTCCTTCATCCCATCCCTTTGTTCTTGTCTTAAACAAGTTCCTGTTCGTAGTGATATTGCTTTGAAAATAAAAGGCATAAATGAAAAGTTAGACTTGACTTTGAAAGAGGCAGATCAATTCAAATTTATTTCAACTGTGGCGATTCCTGATTCTCAAGATTTGAAGCGAATTATGACTACCTCAATCATAGACGAATCAAAGATCTATGGTCGAGAATCTGATAAGGATGCTTTACTTGACCAAGTTTTGTCTAAGAGTAGTAGTCAAGGAAGAAAGGGGGTTCAAGTTATCTCTGTAGTAGGGGCCGGGGGTAGTGGAAAGACCACACTTGCCCAGCTACTTTTCAATAACGATAAAGTAAAGAACCACTTTGAACTTAGAAATTGGATTTGCGTATCAGATCCTTTTGACCAGAAAAGGATTGCAAAAGCTATCCTTGAGAATGCTGGTTCTCAAGAATCAGAGTTGGATCCATTGATCCAACGTATAAAAGAAACTTTTTCTGGTAAGAGATTCCTGCTTGTCCTAGATGATGTCTGGACAGAGGATGACCCAAAGTGGGAACCTTTCCAAAACTCTCTCAAGGATGGGGCTCCTGGAAGTGTAATCTTGGTGACAACAAGGAGTCATAGAGTGGCCGCAGTGGTGGGAACAACTCATACTCACCAGATGGCCCTGATGTCCGACTCTGATTGTTGGCTAATAATGCAAAGGATAGCATTTGCCAACAAATCAGGGGACTTGTGCAAGAAGGTGGAAAGAATTGGGCAGAAAATTGCAGAAAAGTGCAAAGGGTTGCCACTTGCTGCAAAGACTATGGGAAGCTTGTTACGGTTCAAAGATACCGTACAACAATGGCAGAATGTTTTGGACAGTGAGATATGGCAATTGAAGGAAGCAGCCGTGGAACTTTTCCCTCATTTGTACTTAAGTTACAATGAATTACCCCCAGAGCTGAAACGTTGCTTCTCATATTGTGCTGTCTTTCCCAAAGATTTTGAGATAAATGTAGAAGAGCTTATTAGGCTGTGGATAGCACAAGGTTATGTTCGCCCAAGACGAAGAGGTGAGAGCTTGGAGCTGGTGGGCCATGAGTACTTCAACAATTTGGCAATGCGTTCCTTTTTTCAAGAATTACAAGAAGTTGAGGGGTACTATGGGTTTCATGAATATATGAAGTGCAAGATGCATGACATAGTGCATGATTTTGCACAATTTCTCACAAAAAATGAATGTCATGCACTTGATGGAACGGGAAGAAATTCATCTAGTGAAAGACCATGTCATCTAACAATTTTGGAAAAAGGCACTGAGGAGGAGATGTTTAGTTCTCGAGTCGTTGATTTTGGACGGCTCAGGAGCTTTTTAACTTTTCCTATAATTGGAAGAGTAGTAGTTCCCCAAAATCTGTTTTGCATTTTGAAGTGCGTGAGGACTCTGACTTTAAGCAATTGTGGGCTAGCTGAAATCCCAGCCGAGATCGGAAGGTTGATTCATCTTCGGCACTTGGACTTGAGTGATAATCTTTTCATTACACTGCCAGAAGCTATATGTGATCTATATTATCTGGAAACTCTGGATATCAATTGTTGTGAAAAGCTTTCGTGCCTTCCTGGAAGGATTGAAGGCCTTGTACACTTAAGGCACCTTTTCAATAAGATGACCGTTGATTTACGTCAAATTCCACAAGGACTCACGAAGCTGACGTCACTTTGTACTTTGGCTAGGTTCATCGTCAGGAGCAACTCTGATGATTTGGCAATTCTGAAGGACCTGAACCAACTGGAAAGATTGGCCATTGTAATTGAAGGAGAAGTAGATTTTGGGAGTGCAAAACTTGGCAAAAAAATCAACATGCGTGAAATGTTTTTGTTATTTAGCGATAGGACCCACTTTATAGAAACTCCAAGTTGCATTGAAACCATGCAACCACCTCCAAACTTGGAACTACTTGTGCTAGATGGCTATCCTGGAGCCCAGTTACCAAGTTGGCTTGTGACGAAGTCTCACGCCAATAACTTGACGAAGCTCAGTATTGCTATGCCCCACAACATCTCATCCTTTCTTGCCTTGCGGAAGCTATCATCCCTAGAAGAGCTTGTGCTCATGGAAGTGGATGAGCTAAAATGTTTGGGTAAGGAATTCTTCGGAATTACAAAAGCACTACATGAGAATAATCGTGATGCCGTTGATACATTGTCAAACTCCGAGTCATCATTCTCAGACGAAGCAATGGCATTTCCAAATTTGAGAAAATTACATTTTTATGCCTTTTACAATTGGACAAATTGGGAAGACTTAAGTGAAGATGATGAAGAAGTTGCTATCTCTATCATGCCACGTTTGGAGGAGCTAGAAATTAGTCAATGTTACAAGCTTGAAGCTCTGCCACATCGCATCCTCAGCAAGATATCATCTCTCAAAAATTTGGATATTCGACTTTGCGACAAGTTGAGGGATCGTTACTCTGACAAAACAGGAAATGACTGGATAAAGATATCACACATTCCTCGAGTTCACATATCCAATTAGTATTAATCTACTCAGGTATGGTTATTCACATATTTTTTTTATGTATCTATCATCTTTGAAGTCAAATAATTGCTCCTTACAGAATTACAACAAACAAAGGCCTGCTTTGTAGAATATGACATGTGCTTAATAATGAATCAAGGGTTAACAGAGCTATATGTATAATGAAAATATGAAATATTCATTAATAATTTAAAGTGGTTTTTTTTTTATTGAGAAGATGCAAGTCATTAACTAGTAAATACAACACTAAATTTCTAACAATATCTAACTGTAAACTCTTGAGTTTGGAATTCCATTGATGTCTTGTCTTTTTATCCTTTTTTTTTTTTTGCTTTTGTCCTTTGTTTTCCAGATAATTTCCAGATAATGCTCATTGATGGCTCAAAGTGAAGCTACAGCAGAAGGCATTGATGGATCAACCTCTACGTCAACTTTTCACTTGGGTTAATGTAAAATTTCAAATAATTGTAAATATGGTTGAAGAGGCACATCCACTTGCTTTGTTCAAATCATTTGTTGAAACCGTATATAGCCTTACAAATTTCCAGATTGAATTTCAAGTGGTTACACAACCAGTCTTTATTTCTTCAAATTATTATTGTCCTATTGTATGTAAGTTTGTGTAGATTTAACAAAGAAGAAAGTTTGTACATCGTGCTTATCTATATAGTGTATTATTGACAATCTATTATTAGCGTATATATTTTATGGTATTATTCTAGGAATAACATGAATTCAAATAATACACGTGTAGCATACATCCAAAACTATTAATAATAAAAAAATCACTACACTGTGAATGCATAAAAAGTTCATCCTCATTCTAATGGTTAAAGGTTAACAAGTTGACAAATTATTCTTTATCTTGTTTCCTTTCTTAAAAAAATGTTTACATAGATAATTTGAATAACAAAAACTCAGACTATAAAAACTCAGCAGTGGTAGTTCTAGTAGTAGTATTTATTGAAGATAAAATAGACTTTGACACATCAGAGTTCATTGTATTTATATTCAACTCCAGTAGTTAGTTATATTTTGATTCTTTGTATAAAGGCAATTAAATCATTTAATCCATAAAACTCACATAAAACTAATGACTTTCGTAATTGAAGTCACTATCTCTCAAGTAGACATTACCTAATAAAAAATTCCATCTCTGGAGAAACAAAATTGGTACCTCCCGTTCAGCTTCCAGAAAATCGAAATATGAAGAATTCCCAAAGAAACAACAGAACCTGGCCCAATGCTACTAGATTGCTACTTAAGTTACCAAGCTTGACAAGAAACTGGCACTAGTTTCACCAACAAGTTTTTTACAAATTAACAAAAATCCCCACAAAACATCAAATTAGAAACCAAAGTAGTGCATGAGAGTATAGAAGAAACTGTTTATAAGGTTATAAAAATCCCAACAAATACTCAATGTAACCCAATGTAGCAAGGAATCAATCATTGCAAGTGTACAGGATGGCCCTATTCTGCCTGCTGAGAATTACAACAGTACAAAGCTCTAGTGTTGGCGGATAGTGCCTGCTTCCTAAAATTTCAGATGGTGTTCAAACAAAGATACAAAATGAACATCATGCCATTAAATATTCTATGACAGCAAAAACAGACTCTTCCCACGAGAGTTTCTTACTCATAGGATCATGACCTAAAGAAGGACAAGATTATGAGTAATGATCAACCAGAATTTGATTTAGAAGCCTACCGATAACTACATGCACTGTCATAAACTAGATGCAACTTGGAACTAATAAAAACTAGATATTTCAGAGTCTTGCTGAGAAACTCTGGTTGGGAAGCCACCAATATCACAGAGATCCACCAGCGGTCGTTATGGAGTTTAACCCCTTATTTGCCTTATAACTCCCAATTTTAACTCAAGAAGTAATGCATTTTGGACGATTGATACCTCACTGCTTAAGTACGAAGCCGCTTTCCAAGCATTACTGTTGGTTGTATTCTACTAAGTTATATTGAGAGAAGGCCTGTTGCAAAGGCAAAACCCAGTATAGGCAGAGGCAACCATAATCACCCCTGTCCGGTGGATCCGAACCAGAAAGAAAAAAAAAGGGTTCTTTATTGATGACATTTGATATGAACGGAACACAAACCAGATGCTATCCACAAAGCAAACAATTCGCCAGACAACAAATAAATACTCCATGGAGTAAATGACAAGAAAATGAAGAGACAAGAAGAAAGCAACACAACAAAATGAAATTGACTTATAGCTGTCAGTTCTCGATCGAGAGCCTCATTTATCATAATGTAACTTTAAGAAATGGGGTACCAATGGGAAAATTGTAGAATACTGGTAAAGATTTGGGCCAGTTTGTACTAATTCCAATACATTCAAAAAAAGTTCCGACATTCACTGTGAAGCTTGACTCCTGAACGATTTCCAGCATCATCTCAATATGATCTGAATATTTAGCCAATCTCCAAAAGGTCCTCGATATAATTCAATGGCAAAGATCCCTCTGAATCTTTCGTACAGATTTGACGTATAGGCCTTTCCTAACCATTAGAGGAAATATAATGACCATAACAATGTTTATCTCCTTCTCTACTTATAAGAAAATAGCATGCAGGACACCGAGGATGAAGTACAGGCTAAGAGTTTAAAGCTTTCAGAAGTTCTCCCCTCCTCAAAAGCAGCATTCGACCTGTAGCATCAGATACCGCATAGGCGATTGCGTTCCTCAAACTTTAATACTGTGATTCTAATTACTTATATCAGGAAGATACCCCATATCTTTCAGGACACAAGTCAGATCTTCAATCAACTGATATGACTCCACAGTTTTCTGGTGACTATTATGCTTCATAAATTAAAAGTGAGCCTCCCTTTGAATTTCAATCATACTATGACCAGGCTCCTTCTTCATACCAGATTCATTCATCTTATGGTACATGCACAAGCCCTAAAGACTGATGCAAAAGTATAGTGGTATGGCATCAAACCATTCTTCTCATCTTATGGTACATGTTCAAGCCCACCTCTTCCAAACCTTTCTGCACATAGCCTTCAATCATCGAACTCCATGAGACAGAGCTTTTTATTTGTAA
This sequence comes from Coffea eugenioides, assembly GCF_003713205.1. Taxonomy (NCBI): domain Eukaryota; kingdom Viridiplantae; phylum Streptophyta; class Magnoliopsida; order Gentianales; family Rubiaceae; genus Coffea; species Coffea eugenioides. The sequence goes on from NC_040039.1 coordinate 2,054,723, forward strand.
CTTATCAAAAAGAATACGGGCTAGATTAAAATCTCCCGCCTTTGCATATAAAATCAACAATTTAACATTTAGATTTTCATTGGGAACACATCCAGTGATTATCATTTGCCAATGGATTTTTTTCCCATACAGTCTTGCAAAAGAAGAGAATAAGTTTCCCATTCTACTTGAACCCGTGCATGGCATAACATCCAAAGAGCTTCCACCACTCTTCCTGACAAGCAGAGATCCTTCAAAGTCTCATCCAAGTGAAGGGTAATCTCTCTAGCATCAGCTTGAAAACTGGGAATGTCATCAACGATGATTTAATTTGACAGCTAGAACAACTCTATTTCCCCCGTTCTTCTTCAGAGAAGAGGAACAGGATGTGGAAAAAAATTTCCATTCTAGTTGTATACATACCAGTAATTGCAATCACATAATATGCTCAAGTTTTTTTTTTTTTAACAAAAGACAAAACTTTTAACTTTAGTCATTTATGATACATAAAAACACTCACTATTTGACTCTCATGGCCTACATTGATACCATTTACTTCAGCTATGAAACATTATATCTTGCATCAATCCCTTGTGCAGAACCCACATAAAAAAAAAAAAGGTTTTAGTGTATTAATACGGCGAATTATCAATATGGCTCTTGCCCAAGCATGTATAACTGAATCAATTTAAACTTGTATTCATCCTCAGCACAGAACCCACATAAATTAGTACGAGTTATGCAGAAAAAAGAAATTAAAATACATATTTTTTCTGTATTAATACAGAAATATATCAAGTTTTTATATGTCAGAGCATTCAGTTTCCACTAAACATCCAACAAACTAACTAAAAAGTGCAAGATTATTAAGAACACAATCAATGGCAATCAAGATATGGTGATTAAAAAAACAACTATGAAATTAAAAAGAGAAAGAGAAAAAAAGAAAGAAAGAAAGAAAGGGGAACCTTACTTTCCATTGCTGCTTTCGGTCTTAATCCTCCTGAGAAGAGTGGAAGTTTTTCTGGCGAACATGGGTCCAACAATCACGTGAATTTCACAATTCTAGACATCCATTGAATTTATTTGCAAATTCTAGACACCCATTGAATTGAATTTATTTGTTTCTTTGCAATAGTTAGTATATCCTCTTTTTTATGTAAATATTATTCAAAACATATAATGTAAAGATTGTTCTATGAATTTCTTTCTTGAACCATAAAATTCATTTTTAATTGTTCTATGAATTTACTTCTTTCTTTATTGAATGTTTGGAGATGCCAAGGATTTTACGATGAGAACAATTGTAAGAAAATGAAGACCTCCTAAATAGGCACATTGAAGTTCCAGTTAGCTGAGTATTGGCGTTTCCTATTTTAATAGGAAGGGTTCTACGTTTGATGTGATAAAAATGCGGGCTGATGCCATAATCAGCCTGCATTTTATCTGGTATTTCGCATACAAAGACTTGCACTTACCATATTATAACATGTAAAATAGAAATGAGAATAGGCGCAACTCAAACTCGAGCTCGAAATATAGTTGAAGGTGAATTCATCTAGATTGTGAAGTTAACCTTTTCTATTCTTAATTAGAACATTCATGTTTAATTAGTTTTCTGGGTGTTAAAATTCTTATACCAACATCATTCTACAAGTGCATAACTAAGCAATGTACACCCCACCATCTTAATTTCAAGACCTAAAGAAAGTCGTACCTTTTTTATTTTCCTTATTTGTTATTGTAATTTGTACCTCATCCCTGTGCATACAGTACATCAGAAAAGGTGTTTTCCCATCTATTTTTATTTTTCTAAAAATAAGGGAGGCTGAGAAGTTGAGGGAATATGTTGAACTTGTACTTCTTTCTCTACTTATCCCTTTTCATCCTGTTTAATTCGTTTCATAATTTCTTCAATTTACGAAAATATTCAATACAACATATTAAACATGTTTCATATTTTCTTTAAATATATTAAAGAAAGCTTGAAATGGTCTCATGACCACTGATGCACTCCACTCAAACTTAATTATATTCTGCAATTTCTGTCACAATGGATCTTTTGTTCCACTTGTTGTTCTACTTACTATTACATTTTTTATTATATTACTATTTTTTATTTATAAACATCATATTCTAATTCTTTTTTTTCCGTAAAGATCCAATAACTATTAATTGATCAATACACAAAAATTAAAAATTTAAAAAATCAAATTATACAAAAAATTATTTTTATGAATTTTTGCTGTATTTTTTATTTTTTATTTTATTTTTATTTTTTTGAGACTATTGTATTTATTTTTTCCTATGTTTATAGTTATTTAATAGTAAAAAAAAGAATTGAAATATGATATTTATGGAAGAAAAATAACAATATAATAAATAGCAAGACAAAGAGGGGAATAGGGAGTAAGACAGAAGATCTGTTGCAAATTTCAGTTGGTTTCTTCTTTCTAAGTTTTGAAAGAAGGATTGTATTATTTTAAATTTTTTCAAAATTTGGATAAATTATGGTTAATTTTATGTTAGAAGATACTATACACCAGAATTAGAGCAATGAATTAGGACTTCCAAAAATCTCAATCATGTGCAAATAAATTCTAGACAATGGCTCAGTTTTTATATTAATATTTGATTGTAACATTTCTAACAACTAATACGGTAATTTAATTATCTTATGTACGTTACAGAGTTTTTTTTTCACCAATGCAAAGTTTTTTTTTCCCTTCCCTTTGGAACTTTTCCCTTGTTTCCTTTCTTCTTAATCTTTGTCAATGCGTCACAGGCTCGAAGCTAGTTTTCCACGAATGGAATGCTAGCGTTGCTGATTGGAGTTATCCCCTATTGATGCATGAGTACTTGGGAAAGCTGAAGCTGCCATTGTTATTTACATACTAGCAATAATTTTTGTTTCACAGGATTTTTATTTTATTTTGTTCACAATGACAGTTGTAAATAATTTGTTGTTTATTTGGTAATATATATGATATTAATAGCAAGTTACTAAGCAACTTTTTTTTTCAGTCCAAAATAAACAAGTTTATTGTTTGATAAGCAATAATGACAATGGTTTTACTAAGACTAGGCAATCAAATGCATATCCCGTAAACATTACAACAAGACGTAAATGTATAACTGATTTATTTTTTTTTCACCTTAAGACTAGTATGCTATTAACTCTTCCAACTGCATAATACAATATGCTAACGGAATTTAGTAAACTAATAAACTTTTCAACCTTAAGACTAGTATGCTATACCGGAGGCGCTAAGCAAGAGCTTTCTTTAGTGATCCTGAAAATATATATGATTTTGCTAGTAGATATAAACCAATCTATAATTAACAGTCACTTTTCGAATTCTATTCTCAATCTATAGACAGTGGCATCAGACTAGGCTCCATTTGCAGCATACATGCTTGACATAATGTGTACTTTACAACCTTGTTCAGCCCAAAAGTGAAAAGCTTAGTTAGGAGAAAGACACATAGGGAAAGAAAGAAGGTTAGCATGATTAGAAACAAGTTATAAACAAATAATCCAGGTAAGCTATGTTGGATAATTGGCTACAACAATGTTAACACTATCTGCTTGAGTCGTGCGTAGCACTGTCCTAAGAAACTATTTCATGAAATTGAAATGTTTCCCCAGGATTAAACAAGCCTTCTTCTATTTATTGCGAACAAGAAAGACAAACTTTCTTCTTATTGCAAACTAGAAGGACCAGAACTAGCAAATTAAAACCAGCAGATATATATATAAAAAGGATGAGAACAGAATTATCAGGAAGATATCAACTAACAAAAAAATAAAAGAGAGAGAGAGAGAGGGATAGAGCAGCTATCAAAAGATATTAACTGAAGCTGCTGGGGTGATTTTCTGAGGGAGAAGTGGATCCTATTTATAGACTTCAGAGTGAGGTGCAACCCTTCTCACTTCCGATGTGGGACAAAGACTGCAACCCTTCTCACTTCTCAATGTGGGACAGAGAAAATAATACTTCTCATTTTTTCGATGTGGGACAAAGAATATTTTTGAAATACTATATATTTTACAACAATCTCCCACCTATTTCAAAAAAATTCTTTGGATAAAGGAAGAATTTTAAAAGTACTCTGCTGGATTTGGTTGAAATGTAATTAGATTGGTGTCTTTTGGACTATGAACCAAACATAGATTGATAAAATATGATCTACAGAATTATTGGTGAAATATAAATTTCTATGAACCAATAACTCTTGATATGTGACAGAGATTTTATCAATCACATTACAACCCATAATTTGCTGTTAACGCGATTTTGCGCTTTTTGGCCGTGCGCCTGCCTGGTTATTCATGAGAGCTCTAAAGATTTGACCAATGAATCTTATAGGAGCGGCCCCACTCCACTCTCATATAGGTGAATTCATCAAGTGTGTATTGCTTTAACTACACCTCCCTAATGGGATATGAATTCATTAAGAGTTTTAACTCATCCTCACATTTACTCAAAGCACTTATCTCTGGAGGGACTTAAATTGAAGTGCTTTACCATCAATATTGACTTGTTATTACCCATATGAACCTACTTCATGGGATCACCAATCACATAGGTTGGGTTACTGTCTCTATTGACAACTTGTTGGTCGAAGTCCCATTTCTTTTGTAGTTTGAAGAATCAATTTTCTTCCTACGGGTTTAGTCAGAGGATCGGCCAAATTCAACTCTGACTTTACATAATCAATGGAAATAATTCCATCTCTAAGCAGCTGCTTTACGACATCATGTCTCAAGCTCATGTGTCGACTTTTACAATTATACGATTTATTTTTAGCTATGGCAATCGCTGCTTGACAGTCACAATGTATGGACACAGGAGGCAACAAATCCTTAGTTGAAGGAATGTTAGCTAAGAAATTTCTCAACCACTCGGCCTCAGTCCCTGTCAGTTCCAGAGCTACAAACTCTGACTCCATTGTTGATCTAGCAATGATTGTCTGTCTAGCAGATTTCCATGCTATTGCACCACCACCAAGGGTGAACACATAACCACTAGTGGATTTCGTATCATTTGAATCAGAGATCCAATTAGCATCACTATAACCTTCTAATACAGTGGGAAATCCACTATACAGGATACCAAAATTCATGGTACCTCTCAAATATTTCATTAGTCTGACTAATGCAAACCAGTGCTCACGGTTGGGATTATGAGTATATCTACTCAGTCGACATACAGCATAAGCTATATCAGGTCTAGTAAAATTCATCAGATGCATCAGACTCCCAATAATCTGAGCATATTTAGACTGAGCAATTGGGTCACCATTATTTTTCTTTAATTGAGTGTTAGCATCATAAGGAGTACTCACAGGTGTCACATCATAATTTTCAAACTTCCTAAGAAGTCTCTCTGTATAATGTTCTTGTGACAACATTATACCATCACATTTTCTTATGATTTTAACACCCAATATTATTTTGGCTTCACCCAAATCTTTCATATCAAAATTAGAAGACAAAAAATATTTAGTACTATTTACAATATCTAGACTAGTACCAAATATAAGCATGTCATCCACATATAAACTGATTATCACATATTGATCATTTATAATTTTGACATATACACATTTATCCACTTCTACAGACGAAAATCCATCTTTCATCAATACTTGATCAAATTTCTCATGCCACTGTTTAGGAGCTTGTTTTAGGCCATAAAGAGATTTAATTAGTTTACAAACCTTATTTTCTTGTCCAGATACAATACATCCCTCAGGTTGAAACATATAAATTTCTTCTTCTAAATCACCATTTAAAAAGGCTGTTTTGACATCCATTTGATGAATAACAAGTTTATGGATAGAAACTAAAGCAAATAAAACTCGAATAGACGCAATTCTAGTTACTGGTGCAAATGTATCAAAATAATCAATATTTTGTTTTTGAGAAAATCCTTTTGCTACTAAACGAGCTTTGTACTTTTCTATAGAGCCATCAGAGTTATATTTTCTTTTAAAAATCCATTTGCAACCAATAGGTTTTGCACCAGGAGGTAAGTCTACCAAAATCCAAGTTTTATTTGACAAGATAGAATCTATTTCAGATTTAATTGCTTCTTTCCAAAATTTACACTCAGGAGAAGAAATAGCATCGGAGTATGTTAAAGGATCATTATCAACAAGAAAGGTTTGGAATTCATTTCCAAATGAAAATTCTTTTCTTGGCCTTTTGCTCCTTCTTAATTCCTCAATTGGAATAATTTCCTTATTTATTTCAACAGGTGCATGAGAAATTTTACTAGACAGTGGAAAAATATGTTCAAAAAATTCAGCATTCTTTGTCTCAATAATTGTATTACAATCAAGTATATCACTTCTTAACACAAGAAATCTATATGCAGCACTATGTTCAGCATATCCAATAAACATACAATCAGAAGTTTTAGAACCTATTTTCCTTTTCTTAGGTTCAGGCAACAAGACTTTAGCAAGACACCCCCAAACTTTTAAATATTTCAAATTTGGTTTATAATTTTTCCATAACTCATAAGGTGTTTTGCCAGTCTTTTTATGTGGGATTCTATTTTGTAAGTGACATGCAGATAATATAGCTTCTCCCCATAAATTATCTGGAGCATGAGAACTAATTAACATAGAGTTCATCATTTCTTTTAACGTTCTATTTTTCCTTTCAGCTACTCCATTAGATTCTGGAGAATAAGGTGGAGTTATTTCATGTATTATGCCTTCCTGTTCACAAAGGTTATCTAAAGTTAAATATTCTCCACCCCTATCTGATCTAATTCTTTTTATCCTTTTATTAAGTTGATTTTCTACTTCAGACTTATAGGATAAAAAGGCATTATAAGTATCATCTTTATTTCTAAGTAAATAAACTTTGGTATATCTAGAATAGTCATCTATAAATGTGACATAATACCTTTTCCCACCTCTAGTCATTGTTTGTTTTAAATCACCTAAATCAGTATCAATTAAATTTAATAATTCAGTTTCTCTATGGACAGTTATACAACTTTTCTTTGTTATTTTAGCTTCCGCACATGTTTCATTTGTCCATATTATCTTTATATAACCAATATTAACATGTCCTAATCTAGCATGCCATAAAGAAATGGAATCAACAATATAAGCAGAAGAAGATGCATTTTCATTTATCACATTGGAAATATTAAGTACAAAAAGTCCCTGATTACAATAGCCTTTCCCTACAAACACATTATTTCTTGTCATTACAATCTTTTCAGATTCGAATGATACTTTCACCCCAACTTTTCCAAGCAAAGCCACAGAAACAAGATTTGCCCGAATATTTGGAACATGCAGCACATCATTAAGAGCCAAAGTATTTCCTGAAGTGAGTTTCAATAGTACTTTGCCCTTACCCAGAACTTTAGCAGTTCGTGAGTCTGCAAGGTAGACTATTTTTTCATCATCCCCTATTGAAGTATAGGAGGAAAACGCTTCTCGATTTGCACATATGTGCCGAGTAGCCCCAGAGTCTACCACCCATTCTTTAACATTAGCTGCAATGTTCACTTGAGAGATGACTGCAGCAATTATTTCATCTCCTTCGGTTAAATTAACCTTAGGAGGATTACCATTTGCTTTGTCACCTTTATTGTATCTATACAGGGCAGCATAATGTTCTGATTTTCTACAATAATGGCAATTGCCTTTCTTTTTCTTAAAGTTGGGAATATTAGGCTTGTAATTGGAATTTTTTGGTCTATTATACTGGGACTTATTGGCTTGCATATAGCTACAATACACGTCAAATAATTCATTTAAGAGTGTTTGTAAAATAGTATGCCTACATACCTTATTGGCATATTGCCACGATTCTTGTATTTTGACATCTGTGGTTGAAGCAGGTTGGGACTCCGTTAGTGCATAGACCACTCCATGGATGTCGAGTCGTGAGTGTACTCGTTCTTGCCACCTTTTGAAATTTTCATTGGCAAAGACTTCAACTCTTGGAGATATCTGGAAAAGGCTTGGCGAATGGTAGTGCAACTGCAACGGCCGCGGATGAAGGTTGTGGGGTGTTAACACTGTCAGATGCCATAGTTTCTTAGATTGTTGGATAATTGGCTACAACAATGTTAACACTATCTGCTTGAGTCGTGCGTAGCACTGTCCTAAGAAACTATTTCATGAAATTGAAATATTTCCCCAGGATTAAACAAGCCTTCTTCTATTTATTGCGAACAAGAAAGACAAACTTTCTTCTTGTTGCAAACTAGAAGGACCAGAACTAGCAAATTAAAACCAGCAGATATATATATAAAAAGGATGAGAACAGAATTATCAGGAAGATATCAACTAACAAAAAATAAAAGAGAGAGAGAGAGAGGGATAGAGCAGCTATCAAAAGATATTAACTGAAGCTGCTGGGGTGATTTTCTGAGGGAGAAGTGGATCCTATTTATAGACTTCAGAGTGAGGTGCAACCCTTCTCACTTCCGATGTGGGACAAAGACTGCAACCCTTCTCACTTCTCAATGTGGGACAGAGAAAATAATACTTCTCATTTTTTCGATGTGGGACAAAGAATATTTTTGAAATACTATATATTTTACAACAAGCTATATATTAACGCCATCAATATCCGAATCTATCTCTCTCCATCTCAAGATCTCTCACCAAAAGTGTTCATCACTAGCTCGTTCATACTGAACTTCAAAAATTCTATCATTAGTTAGGTTATCTCATAATTATTGTTTCATAAGCACAAGACAAGAATCTCATACCAGTAATTGGAAAAAAAAAACTAAATCAGTATACTAACGTTTCATTAATTAGCAAAGGAAAGGTGGCAATTTTTAAGACCAGGTTAGCAAAATAATGCAATTCTTATACAGATGGCACATGTACCGCTGCAGAGCCACCCTTTAGTGTATTATCAGATTAAAGAAGGACTACAATTTATCTTTCATCTTTCTCTGAATTAGTTAGAATGATCAATATTTAGACACCCAAATTATGGTTGGTGCTATGGCTAATGTAGAAGCAACATTCTTATAACAAAAACTACAAGCAAATATGAGTCAAATGGGCTGAGATTAGAATAACAACGAAATTCAAGTTTTTTTTTCCTTTACCGGAATTCAAGTTAATAGAACATAACAATGTAAAAGAACTTCATCTAGGAATCCATCTTCCTCATTCCTTGTACTCCAACGAATAAATTTATGACTTCCCATCAAAATTATTTAGGATATATAGTTACTAGTTGACATCAAGAAACCAATCAATGATGGCTCATGCTTATGGAAAGAAAGACCGCGATGCAAACATCTAGACATTTTACATGGGATGATAAATCAACAGGCAATTAATTAATATTTAAATTAATGCCACAAGTATACCATTTCACTTTCAAAGAAAGGCAGAAAAATACAAATATTTGAGCACAAGGTATGGTGCGTCAATGATAAGAAAGTACGCTCAAATTGATGAGGCCAATAATGGAGAATCTATGTACAAGGGATGCCCCCAATGTATAATGCTGACAAGACTAAACACGTGTAAATGAGAGTAGATGTTCAATGGTGGCAAAAGGCGGAGGAGGAAGATGAGTAAGAGGAGAGATGAGGAATCGGTGACGGGAATATAGGTGGAGGTAGAGGAGGGAGTATGGAAGGAGGCGGAGGAGGAAGATGTGGAGGAGAAAGAGGCAGAGAAATGGCGGTAGGTCTGTGCTAAGAGAAAGAGGACTTACATTTTTCTTTTTTTGGTTTCATTCTTCATTGATTATATAGACACCCGTTTTAGTAATTTAATTCATCTAGGATACATGTGAAGCTGATTAGGGGGTGAATTGTGGAATTAGAATTGTAATTCTCAGATCTTACTAAAGAATTGAATCTGTAGAATTGAAGACTCATAGAATTCGAATTAAATTCTAATTCTCTAGCATTGATAGTGTCCAAACCGAATATTTTGAATTGGATTCCAATTCCAATTCTAAGTCTCCAAAGAGAACCAAACAAGCCTTATAAGTTTTTTTCACTTGATTGACTTATAATCAATGTAAGGTATGCAATTTAGTTAGGCTAGTTACCTAGTTTGCCAGTCTACCTTACAAGCAAAAATCCAATCATACCAGCATGACTAGGGTTAATATTAACTGAATTGGACATGATTCCCAAGGTGGAGTTGAGTTAATAATTAGTACTGTAAGATCTGTCCCACATAGGACGAAAGTAAAAGATGAGTAGTTTGGGTTTGAACTCGTGACTCCACTCAAGAGTCATTGGACCAGTCCAAATCCAATCAACTCGCAAACAACAATCCAATCATGCTAGTACGACTAAGGCCAATATTTATTGAATTGGACATGATTCCCAAAGCAAGCTAAAGTTGAGTTAACTAGGTTCGTGAGATCCGTCCCACGTTGGACAAAAGTAATGGATGAGTAGTTTGGGCTTAAGATTCACGAGACCAGTCCAATTCCAACAAACTTATAAGCAAGAATCCATGCTAGTATGACTAGGGTCAAAATTATTTGAATTGGACATGATTCCCAAAGCAAGCTAAAGTTGAATTAATAATTGACATTGAGAGATCCATCCCAGGTAGGACGAAAGGAAAGGATGAGTAGTTTAGCTTTGAAGTCGTTACTCCGCTCAAGAGTCATTAGACCTGTCCAAATCTCTCATCAAAGCAAATCTCACATGGTCTGGTCATGTGCAACATCAAGTAAAGGTTTGGAGAATGATATTAAAGACGCTTTTGATGCTGTGGAAAGAGCATCAAGTAAAGGTTGGGGAATGACGTTAAAGATGCTTTTGATTCTATGGAAAGAGTGTTGAGAAGAATCCAGCATCAGAATTTTCGAGGAATTTAGTTCAATTCATTTCAGATAGTTGATGGATTTTTGAGGCTACAATTCACACTTTACAGGCATAGTTATGATGTAGTAATTAGTACTTTCGATTTTCAATTCATTCATTGGCTCTTCTTTTTTTTTTGGGCTTAGATATTGTATAGGACACTAGGTAGGCATATTTCTTTTTCTCTTCCAAACAAATATGTTTTAATTTAATTACCTTCATAGAAGAGTTGCGGAAGGAAATAGAATATGAATCTCTGATTGAGAAAAGTTGGAAGAGTCTTGGAAAGATTTAGAATTTTTTTTAGTTAGTTTCTTTTTTTTTTTTGAGATATCAATTGTCATAAAATAATATCTTACTACAATTTGAATGCCCTTTGGAGTAGAGCTACTTAATTTAATTCTTTTTGTTATATCTTTTTTTCCAAGGACTTTAGATTCTATTTCTGCCACTTTCAGTTGTGAGATTATTTAGCTCTCAGTATAAAACAAAACAGGCGGTGGGCTTCACTTTTAGAATTCTCCATCGCGGATAAATATGGTCTGAATTAAGAACAGGATGAGTTTTATTTTAGTACTAACGATTTTAGGTAGCATGATTGTAACAAGGTACACCCCGTCGATGTCAATGGTAGGTAGAAAATCTGCATCATCCTTGAACATATCCCTTTTGACAAGTTAAGGAGCTAAAAACAAAACGAGGGAGATTAAATTAACCATAAGGTTGCTTTTGATACTTGATAGTAAAAGACATGAGCCGGCTAATTTGAAATACTTGAGGAAGCTGCTGTGGACTTACGGGGAAAGCCAATTAGTACACAATAATACACCATTTTTTAGAGATGGAATCTGCAAGTGGTGGAGTTCGGTAAGACTTTGCGGTTGTAATTGTGGGTTCCAGGCATCAAAATAATGCAACATAGATTATTCAAGAATACATAAGGTTGATTGGTAAGAAAACTTTTTATACAACTGCAGGAGAAGATGACAATGTGGTGGAGCTAGCATAAGGTATGCAACAATCGTAGTTTAGTGCAGATTAGGTGTCAGATGTGAAAGTAATTTAGTGCTTTCTGGGCTCATTCCAATATGATTATGGTTAAATGCCAGTAATGTAGCATGTGTTTTGCACGTGACCATGAGATTTTTTATTTGGATAAAATATAAAAAAGCCCCTTAAGTTTAGGTGAATATACAAAAAAGTCACATATAGTTTCAAAACATACACTCCGGGATCTCGTGGTTTGAACTAATTTAAAAAAACAATGGAAATCGTCAGAATTAATGGATTTGAAATACACGTGCTTCTTTTGCGAGTATTTGTATCAGAAATAAATAAATTTTTAATTGATATATCTATTATACCCTTAGAGTTGTAATACAGAAAAATCCCCTATAGTTAAGCAAATCTATAGAAAAAATCCCTTATAATTTCAAATCATATAATCTAGTATCTCATGGTTAAACTAATATGAAAAATCGACAAAAATCATTTACATTTAAAGAGTTTGAGGTTTCTTGACATGGAAAATAATTTTTTAAATCAAAATTTTTAGCTAATATACCTATTTAAACCCCTTAGAACTCATAAAATTTTCAAAAACAATCCAAAACTCCTAAATACGACTCACCTTATTTTTATACATAAAATAAATAAACAAAAGTTTCCCAATAAAACTCACCTTGTTTCTATATACAAAATAAATAAATAAAAACTTTCAAATACAACTTACCTTATTCCTATGCAGAAAATAAATAAATAAAAGCAAAATATAACCATAGAAGGTTTTTCCATAGGTTGGCTTAATCACAAGGGATTTTTCCATAAGTTTGTTTAATATGATGGTTGTTAGAAGGTCTTTTATTGCTTATATGTATTAGGCAACTCACTTGCATCAACCCAACAAAGAATATCATCCAAATTACATTGTTTAAGATATTTGTCTACTACTAAAACCCAACCAAAATATGTTTGTCTATTTGTGCTTATAGCTGTCAATATGGCAAAACTGTCACCATCAATCAGATATCTCTCTAATATTCTGCCATTATTTAACAATTCATATATTTGAATAAATTTTTCTCTCTCTTCTGTCAAGTTTTTCTGGCCTTCTTGGTTGATTGACCAATCAAATCCTTCAATCCGACAACCCGTAGCAATCAACAAATTTGACAAGATTCCTCTCCGATCTCTATTTTCACACTCACAACAATCTAACAATTTTCAGACCAATCTTATGATCAAATCCTTTACTAACTACACATTTCAGAGCTAAATTTGTGGTCTAATTCGATTTACTAAATACTTTTCGACAACTTTATGTCCTAATTCTTTGACAGTAGAAACGCCCAAGACTAACCTCATAATCTAGCTCCAATACCAATTGTAGAATCCAAAATTTTAGGATTCTAATAATAATCAATTTGTGCAAGGTTACAGAATTGAAGGGATAAAACAAAACACTCAAAACATATGTGGGAGAGAAGAAAATAATCAACTCACAATGTTATTGAAATTTCAAACAATGAAGAAAATTACACCATAATAGAAAACGTGACAAACTCTACTAGATTCTCTCTAGAAAACACCCTAAATAATGTCCTATTTATAATCTACCGGATTTGTTTGGAAAGAAACCACTTGCATAAGAAATTACCAAATAAAACATAAATTCCTAAATTGCACAACTATTAAAACCTAACTCCAATAAAACTAATAAATAAATAAACACTTTTAGATTTGGTTTAGTTTGCCAACACTTTTCTTCATTAGAAATTCCCAAACAAGTTGACGATAAAAATGTTAGGAAGAATTAAGGACATAGGAAAAATTGAAGAAATTAAGACTCTGCAAATTCAATACGTGGAAATCCATAGAAAAAATTTTTGGAAGATGCATAAGCATTAGTAAACCAAAGAAAATTTTTTGTGATTCTGTGTTACAATCTTATAAATTCCAATTAGAGAGTTGCAATTTTAGTCTCTAATGTTTGGTCTATCTGCTAAATTGGTCAGTGATCCATCTTAAAGTGATAATCCATCTTTTTGAATAAACAATTCAAAAGTGAATTAAAGAATGATTAAAGAATTAAAGACTGTATAACAACACCAATATAGATGGTTGGCTTATACATTCATTCATAAATTTCATCACTTCAACCGAAAGAAATAAAAACTTTTATCATAATAATACAATATTCCGTCCTATGTCCAAAACCATATAGAGAAATCCATCCTAAATTTCAAAGCTTGAGGAAGAAATTCTACAGGAAAATTAACAGGTTGTCAAATTCCGAATCATCTTCTCACCTTACATCTCTTGTTCTCTCTATTTCCCTAGACGATGCAGGGAATTTTCCTAGACGATGCAGACACACAAATTCTTCTTATTCTTGGCAATTGATTGATAAGAAAACTAAGGGGACGTTCATTTTGATAGTGGTTGGTAAGTCACATAACACTCTCCCTAACTTCCTCCCACTATCCTTAAAACTACCCACTAACCTTAGTAGTTGGGATATGATAAATTAGGAGTGCACTAATCATTTAACACAGCACGTTTATTAGTAACTAACCACCACTACACAATATTTCTTGTGATAATATATATTTATCTATTATCAAATAATATCTATTTATTTGTTAATTTTGCAATAACGTTGTCAAAAAATAACCGGGTATTACACAACGGGCATCGGAGATGGAGTATGTGAACCACGGAGGTCCTCGCTTGGATGGTCGCCGTCCATTAGAGGTTTCGTTTCTTTCCCCTTCTTTTCTCCCATTTTTTCCCTTCCCTTCCTTTCCCTTCCCTTCGTATTTTCATTCCAAGGCTTCTCTTTTTTAATTTGCTATTTAATTCGATTTGCATTTTGTTCCAATATCGGATGAGACAGCTGCGTGCCGAAATAGGGGTGGTTGCCACTTGCCAGTGCTGATGGGTACTCAAAAAAGTTTATTTCTTTTTGTTTTTGCTCTTTAGAGGGAAAGAATGTGCGAGTATGTGTAGATGATACGTAGAGTGTAATACATGGAAAACGCCAATGGAATGGTTACTCAAAAGAAAGCATTTTGGGTTTCATCTGATCGATCCAGCTCTGCTCTTTTCGGGACCATCGGTGCCTTAGCCGATGAGTTTGTTTAGAGACTATTATTTGAAGTTTTCATATGGAACAATGGCTAAAGTTCCTCTCGATCAAGCATTTTTTAAGGACTTTTTTCGGCCCCAAAGCAAGCTGGTTTTGTCTAATACTTGCTGTGCTTGCTCTGTTTGAATTGACCTTTTTTTTAAAAATAAATTTTTTAAATATAATGTTATAGTAATACATAATAATTCAAAAAACATTTCATCTATACAATATATCAAATATTTAAAAAAAAATTTATAATAGAAAATTTTCATATGCATTACTAATGTAAAATTTTTCAAAAATACTTCAAAAAATAGTTAATTTAAACAGAGTACAGTCCCACGGCGATATATATTGCCCTCTTCAATCCCGTGTTTTTTTTTTCCCTAATTTTAGTTTTACGCCGGCACCACATGCACACGTCCGTCTCTCAAAGCAAGCTATTGGATTCCTTTGAAAGTTCAGAGCAGCTTCCACCACAATTGCATGTGTCCATCTCTCGGAAAAGGTGTATTATTGTGATACTTAGTCGTCTTCCTCTGAAAGTTCAGAGCAGCTTCCTTTCCTCAAGCATTTCAAATAGTAATGGATTCACCATTAATTCAATAGACGAATTTGAGGTTTTTCAATTTCGCTTAAAATCTTGAGTAGAGCAGTGAGTTCCCTGGTGTGGAATCCAATTACCAAATACCCCTTCAATTGCAAATATTTAATGTAAGAAACGTTTTGAGTAGTTGGTAGAGCAGTCTATTCCAGTGTGGGGCCGACTACTATTTTATAAGCCATTGGAGAAAGTGAAATAGCATTTTTGCTAAATAAATGTGAAAAGCATTTTACTATATAAAGGAAATCAACAGTTCCCTGTGGGCCAATTTGAAATTTTGAAAGCAAACAAAAAAGGCTAAACAAATCAGCTGAAAAGGTATATAAAAATACACAAAGACTAAGAGACAGTTGATGAATCACTTTCAAGAGGAAGAAAAGAAGGGAACGAGTGACGTCAAGCATAGAGGGCGCATGGGATCAGGTTTTTAGGCTGAAAACACCGGAAAGAAGCACAAGAGCTGGGAATGCATGTGGAGAAAAAGGTTCAGCTATTTCTTTACTATTTTCTCTTTGTATTGTAAAAGCTATTTTATTTAGTAAAATTCAAAATATGTATAACCCACCAAGGGAAGAAGGAGCTGAGAACATGGATCCACCCCATTGTATACTAAATAAAAGTTGACTGGGAAGACCAGCATACTGCTGTACCAAGCATGGTTCGCTGTCGCGGGTCGCGGTCGCGTCGCGGTCGTGGTTGCGGTTGTTCCACATCCGTCACGGCATATCGATTAAATATCGGGTGATACGCAAGTTAAAGTATATAAAACTTTCAAAAATTCTAAAAAATTATTAAAAATAAAAAATAATATAAGCAATACAACTATCAAATTAAATTTGATAAAAAAACCTAAGTTAACATAGATACCATGTAAGTCTTTAAAAAAAATGACGTAGTTCTAATTAATAAATAAAAGATGTTGAAAAAAACCCAATTCATTTGTTATTAACTAATCCAATTTAATATTTGTTGGACTATTCTATTCTTGTTCCTTTCGTGTTAAGGGGTTGAAATGTTGAATGAATGGAAACGTGAATGCATTCAAAAAACAGAGGATTTTAGGTATCCCCCTTTGATCAAGAAATGTTTGTTCGGGTTAGAGAGAAAGTTGGAAAGGAAGTGAGATAGAATCTGGTGGCCTTTGAGCTGTGATTTAGCTGTAATTTTTTCTTTTTTCTTTTTTTTTTGTTGGGTGTTTGTCTCTCTCTCTCTCCTCACTCCATTCCATCCCGTCACATTCCCACATACACAACAACCCACGCTGCCTCCCATAATCCCTAGAAAACGTCCTTCCATTCCACTGCCTTCCCCCCTTTATTTCTCTGTCTCTCTCTTCTCAAGCTCCACCACCATTACCAGTTTACCACCACCCACAAAAATCTCTAAAACCCCGAATCCCACAAAATTTTTACAGATTCATCTTTCCACCGCCTTCCCCCCCTTTATTTCTTCTCTGTCTCTCTCTTCTCAAGCTCCACCACCATTACCAGTTTACCACCACCCACAAAAATCTCCAAAACCCCGAATCCCACAAAATTTTTACAGATTCATCTTACTTCCAAATTTGCTCCAATTCTTCTTGTTCGTACTCCCAATCTGAAGATTAGGATCAATCCCAACGAAATTACGGGTCTTACAATCACAGCCCTCAAGAAACCTCAACTAATTATGATGGGTTGCACTAGCAGAAGTGATGGAATGAGGATGGCAATCGGTGGGAGAAAGAAGAAATCATGTGGGTGATTTTGTTGTCTGACTCGCGGGTTGACTCGGCCAAACTCGGTAAGTTTTACTGATTTCTTATTGATTTGAGTTGACTCGATAAATATCGACCGAGTTAATCTAAGTCAACTCGGATTTCGGTGTACCGGCGATGCGGGTGTCGGTATCGTACCGGTGAGTCCCGTTCCGGTTATGACTCGGCCGAGTCAACTCTGACTCGGCCGAGTCAACTCGGACTCGGCCGATTTGGCGAACCATACTACCAAGAAAACAAGTATATAACAATGTAGTAGGAGTTGTCCCAAGTAACCAATCTGGTTGTCCGCCTTTGTATCAACCTTCTATTTGCAACCAAATATCCTTTCCAAATATCTATCTTCGCCACATTTTATTTCCAATGCTCCTTGTACAAAAACAAAGAAATGGCTGAATTGCTTGTTCCAAAGGTAATAGATGTATTGGGTGATGTTGTCGTGAAGCAGCTTGGGGAGAAGGTTAACCTGGTGATGGGGGTTGAAGAAGAGGTGGCAAATATCAAAAAAAGCTTGGAAACGATTCAAGAAGTGCTGCATGATGCAGAGAGACGAAGGGTGAAGGAGAGACCTGTCGGAAAGTGGCTAGAAGAGCTTGAAGACATAACATATGAGATGGATGATGTACTGGACGAGTGGAACGTCAAGATTCTGAAACCAGAAAATGAGGGAACTTATCGGAATGCCAGAATGCAGCCAACATTGGGGAACAAGGTTCGTTCCTTTATCCCATCCCTTTGTTCTTGTCTCAAACAACTTCCTGTGCGTAGTGATATTGCTTCGAAATTAAAGAAAATAAATGAAGAGCTAGAATTAACTTTCGAAAAAGCATGCCAGTTCGAATTTATTTCAAGTTCGGGGATTCCTGATTCTCAAGATTTTCAGCGAATTATGACTACCTCAATCATCGACGAATCAGAGATCTATGGTCGAGAATCTGATAAGGATGCTTTACTTGACCAAGTTTTGTCTAAGAGTACTAGTCAAGGAAGAGATGGGGTTCAAGTTATCTCTGTAGTAGGGGTCGGGGGTAGCGGAAAGACCACACTTGCCCAGCTGCTCTTCAATAATGATGAAGTGAAGAACCACTTTGAACTTAGAAATTGGGTCTGCGTATCAGATCCTTTCGCCCGGAAAACGGTCGCGAAAGCTATCCTTGAGAATGCTGGAAAAAGTTCTCATGATGCAGAGTTGGATCGGTTGATCCGACGTATAAAAGAAACTTTTTCCTGTAAGAGATTCCTAGATGATGTATGGACAGAGGACGACTCAAAGTGGAAACCTTTCCAATACTCTCTCAAGGACGGGGCTCCCAGAAGTGTAATCTTGGTGACAACAAGGAGTCATAGAGTGGCCACAGTGGTGGGATCGACTGATACTCACCACCTGAGCCTGATCTCTGACTCCGATTGTTGGCTAATAATGCAAAGGATAGCATTTGGTGGAAGATCAGGGGACTTGTGCAAGAAGGTGGAAATTATTGGGCAGAAAATTGCAGAAAAGTGCAACGGGTTACCACTTGCTGCAAAGACTATGGGAAGCTTGTTACGGTTCAAAGATACCGTACAGCAGTGGCAGAAGTCCCTTGATTTACCAACGTCACCATGGAATCTGATAAATATATATGCATACGGGAGACTTCGCCACAAAACTCTGTTGTAATTATTGATATGAATATGCCAATGCAACCTTTGAGGAGGCCAATTACTGCTGATTCAGCACTTATGAATCCTAATACTAGAATATTAGCTTTAAAAGGTATGGAATTCATGTTTAAGTATTTTCGCTGACCTTGATTCATTTTTTTTGTTGATTTAATCAAACTTGTTTACTAGCATAGTTGATGTTGCATCGGAAAAGCTTAGAGGAGGTGTTTTCAGTCTGTGTGTTGGTTTGGCTGTATGTATGCCCTCTATCCCCTACAACATTTTTCCTTAACAAAGGGCAACTCACTATTAAAAGAGGTTTGACATGGAGCTAGTGGGCCGTGAGTACTTCAACAATTTGGCAATGCGTTCCTTTTTTCAAGAAATACAAAATGTTGAATATTACTATGAGTTTCGTGAATATGAGCAGTGCAAGATGCATGACATAGTGCATGATTTTGCACAATTTCTCACAAAAAATGAATGTCATGCACTTGATGGAATTGGAAGAAATTCATCTAGTGAAAGACCACGTCATTTAACAATTTTGGAAGGCACTGAGGAGATGTTTAGTTCTCGAGTCGTTGATTTTGGACGGCTCAGGAGCTTTTTAACTTTTTCTGAAATTGGAAGAGTAGTTCCCCAAAATCTATTCTGCAGGTTGAAGTGCGTGAGGACTCTGACTTTCAGCGATTGTGGGCTAGCTGAAATCCCAGCCGAGATCGGAAGGTTGATTCATCTTCGGTACTTGGACTTAAGTGTTAATCCTTTCGTGACACTACCAAAAGCTGTATGTGATCTATATTATTTGGAAACTCTGGATATCACTTTTTGTTATAAGCTTTCGAGCCTTCCTGAAAGGATTTGATAGGGTGTTAATTGTTGGTTATTTTATTGTTAATTTTCCCCTTTATCCTTGCCAAATATTGTTTTAATTATTAATATTTACTTATATTTGGTATTTGACTCAATTTCAGGAAGTGAAACAGAAAACTACAAAAATGAGGGACTTTTTGGAGATAATTGGGATTTCAAACAATCGGGCCCACATGGTACTACAAAGAGATTGCATTTCCTTTGCTGATTAGGAGATTGGAGTCCTACGGGCAATAGGAAACTAAAAGCAAGGAATTCGATAGAGTCCCACTTTTGGGTTGATTCTCAATTTCAGCAGGGGACCACAGGGATAAGAAGCTTTAGTCATTGTTGGCTTTAAAGAGGAGACAAACATACAGAGAACTCTTATCAATCAATCAATAGTTTTAGTTTAGAGCTTTTTAGCATAGTTTAGTTTTCTTTTCTTTCTTAGTTTTTTTGATGGCCTGGACCTCAGTGGAATTACTTGAAGATTTTCTCATGAGGCGTGGCTAAGTTTGTCTAGTCAAGAACAACGGAGGATTTGGTTCTACTAAATTTGTGAGATCGAATTAGTTTTTATTTATTCCCATTATTCACTGGTATTTGTCTATCTTCTGCTTTATGTTCATATGGTTGTTTTATTATTCGATTATCCAGGGCCCGGATTCTAGATTAATTCAATAACCTGAAGCCAATTAGGGTAGTTAAATCCGTAATTGTTTAATTATTCTAAACTGGTGGCAACTGGCATGATTGGGTTTGTGTCAGGGAGATAGGCAGGCTAACTTAAAGAGACCCTCGTAGCGTGTTGATTGGTTAGAATTAGGCTCTTCTAATTATTCATGCAATTAGGGAATTGAACTTCTATGGTCGTACCTAGGGTTATTTCCTGATTAGAGAAATAGTCAACGGTCGTACCTTGGCTATCGACAAATTGAGGAAGAGTTGGTTGTTTATCGCGTGTATGACAACTATAACTAATTTATCAGATAGTAACTGGAATAATCCTTGCATCTGTGATCAAATTAAGTGAACCATCTCCGAAGTTGTCTCTTGGCTAGAGTTCGTCCATTATTATTTTTATTGTGATAATTAGTTATTTGAGTTGTAGTTATTTTATTTTATTTTAATTTATTCCAAGTAATTTAGTTACTATCATTTTCAAAAACCCCCCATATCTGGAACTTGAAAAGAAATTAAATTATCCCCAGTCCCTGTGGATTCGACCCTGCTTACCGCTATATACAGAATTTGTATTTTATTTAAGCAGGTATTTATTATTGCACAGGTTTGACGCCTGCCAATTTTTGGCGCCGTTGCCGGGGACTGGTGCCAGATTAATTTGTTTCTTTTTGAGTTCATCTTGTTTTTATTTTTGTTTATTTATTTTTCTCTTATTTTTTTTATTATTATATAGTTTATGGCTTCTAACACTCCGTATTTTGGTGATAGACTGGATTTTGTTTCCGGGGAAGGCGATGAGACTAGTTTTTTTGCTAAGTTTGCATATAAAGAGGCAGTAAACTCTATTAGAGAAAGAATGGCTGCTGCAACCTGTAAAATTTGTTATGCCAGGGATCATTCAACCAGTATGTGCCCCGAATATCAAGATAATCTGAGTGTCCCACTCAATAATTATGGAGATTTTTCACCATGGTCTCAAACGTGATATAACCCTAATCCAAACGGGTATGATCAAGGATGGTGGGATAACTCCAGTTATAATTATACAACAGGGCCACTAGATTTTCAACAGCTAGAGTCTCAAGAACCGTCATCCATGTCAGTTTATGAAGAATTGTCCTCACCGACTATTATCGACCATGAGGAAGATGAGAGTGCAATTATTCTGACAAAGGACATGGTATTGCAAGGGTCTCAAGAAGAAGAATCTAAAGATGCAGTTGAAAAGAAAGTTGAAGCGCAAGAATTGAGACCCCAACATCAAATGGTTCAAGTGAATGAATCCAGTGAACAATCTCCAAATGCGGTGACATCTCCTCCATTTCTTGATCAATATTTTCCTGACTCTTATTCTTTAATTTCTGTTAGTGAGATTGATTTTATTATACCAGAAAATTTTTTGTTTCATGACAGGAACAAGTTAAGAGTCACGATGGCAAAATATCTCAAACCAGTAGGTGCTTGTGATGGAGGAGTGAATGAAGATTTAAGGTCATTACTTGGTTGTTCGGCGCAATCTACTGGTTCATGGAAGACCGTAGCTCGTGTGCTCAAGAATTACTCTATTTACGAGGGCTATCAGGATCACATAGAAGATGAAACACTGAAACGAGCCACAAGATTTTATCCTCCATGAGCAAAGCATAGCATGTCTAGCCAAAGACATTAAAGAAAGGCGCTACTTGGGAGGCAACCCAAAACTATTTGTTTCAGTTTTCATGCATTTTTGAAGTTTTAGTTAAGTGTTAGTGTCAAGTAATGGTTTGATGTTTGGTGGCAGGGGAATTAGCAGTTAGGCGTGCCCACGCCAGGCGGTCACGCCTGAAGGAAAGAACTTTTCGCTCAGGTTCTGCGACCTCCATAGTAGTTAGACGTGCCCACGCCAGATGGTCACGCCTGAGGGAAAGAAATTTTCGTTCAGGTTCTGCGGGCTTCATAGCAGTTGAGCGTACCCACGCCAGGTGGTCACGTTCAAGCAAAAAAAAAAAAAAAAAAAAAAAAAAGGGCGAAAAGACGAAATTGCCCTTATTATTAAAAAAAAAAAAAAAAAAACTTCCGTAGACCTACTTCTTCTTTTCTTCCTTTCTTTTTTTTCTTTCTTTCTTCTTTCTTCTTCCTTTTCTTTCTTTTTCTTCTTCTTCTTCTTTCTTCTTTTCTCCTTGCCCGCCGCCGTCCACCAAGTTTCAGCCCGGAGCGCCGCCCTCCACGCCGCCACTTGCAGCGCCGCCCACCACGCCTGCTGCCCAGCTGCGCGCCGCCACTTGCAGCGCCGCACGCCACCAGCCTCGCGCGACCTCGCCCCTGCGCGCGACGCAGCCCAGCGCCCGTGCGAGCTCAGCCAGAGCTCCAGCCGCGCATCCCCCGCACAGTCCACCAGCTCGCGCGCCACTCCCCACCGCACAGCAGCAGCACGACGCCAGGCGCGCGCATCTCCAGCAACCAAGCGCGCGAGCTCCAGCAGTCATTGCGCGCGATCTCAAAGACCACCATCGCAGGCCACGCGCGTCCCTCCTCAACCTGTCAAATGAGCTGAAAAATTTTTCTCCGGTGATATCTCTCTCTCATTTACTGTCACTAATTAGCTGAGGCCAGATTATTAGTTCTAATTAGCTGAGGACAGATTTTTGAATTGTTAGCTGAGGCCAGACATTTTTGTGGTTGATTTGAGTGCTGTGATATCATCTGTGGTTGGTTGACACTATTTGTCCAATTTTGGGGTGGAATCTGAAGTAATTTGGGGAAAATTTCATTGTTTCCATGTTTTTAGTTTTTGTTTTTGAGTGAAGTTTTTATGTGTTTATCTACTTAATTGATTTTTGGGCTGTTTAGTTTCTATTTATTCAATTGTTGGTGTTTGGAGCTGTGTTCGGAGACCCCTATTGCACCCTCAGTTGAGTAATTTTCTGGGTTGGTTTGTTGAATTAGTATTGCCATTGGTTGACTCTAAGTACCTTGTTTGGGGAGTATTCGGTTTTGTGATTTCAATTGCTAAGCTCATTGGAGCACTTGCCGAGATTTTGAGTTGCATGATTTCTGCATTGACTAACATTCGGACCACCACTGCTTATTGTTTGTAATAGCTGCTTTGTTGAGACTTTCGCCTAGTCCTTAGGTGCCTGAAGTTTCCATTTTCTGGATTGGGGTGGCCGTTTATGTTGCTTCATTATCTGTGGGATGCACCAGTGGTACTGGTTGGGGTATTATAACTACATTTGTTGCCACTTGGTTCTAGTTGGTGGGCTACTTGATCGAAAACTGCCAAGCGTTTTGATTTAGTTGTAGTCCAAAATTTGAACTACTATTGCTGGTTTTGACGGTTTCTTGTCTCATTTGCTAATTTCGGTTGGTTGAGTTGTGTAATTTCTTATCCAATTGGAACCATTTGGACAGATTTTGGGTGGGCAATTTTTTGTCGCTCTCGGTTGATCTTTGGGAGGCATTTCTGACCGTATTCTACGTATTCAAATTGGTTGAATTCACTGCTTTGTCGAGGTTATTTTTGGTATCACTTGAGTTCTACTTTGCTGATTTCTGTCTTGCGTCCCTTGAAGTGCCTTTGGTTGGGTATTTTCTTCATTTGTTTGTTGAATTGGAAGGCTACTGTGCCACTTCCATTGCGTATTGCTGTTGGTGGCGTCTAATTGACTTGCTGGAGTATTTACCTATTGATTTCAATTGCTAAATCTTTAGGGCATTTGTTGGGATTTTGGGTGGCTTTGAGTCCATTTGCTGAAATTCGTTGCTTTGTTTAATCAGTCGCATTGCTCCTAGTTTGCTTGAGTGAAATTGGTTGGACGTCCTTTGCCTGTGGAGTTTAACTGTTACATTGGAGTGGTTTTCTGGTACTGATTGACTTGTTGGGTTTAAATTGCTCAGGGCTTTAAATTGCTAATTTGGTGAGCCATTTATTATGCACTACCCTTTTGAATTGGGAGATACCTGTGCTTATTGGGTTGATTGTTGACTTCATTAGAGGATATGGATTTCTACTGATCTGCATTTACTTGTTCCTCTATATGTTGGCAATTTTGTTTCTATTGATTGGGTTACTTGTTAGCGGCAATAGTGAGATCAAGGTTTTCTTCTAGGTCCAGAATCTCTTGACCTTAGCCTACTCCAACCCAACTCAACCATTCCCCGCCTCACTCACTGCTGTGGCCCCGTCTAGGTCCCCGTGATTTCAGGGAAGTACCGTTGCTCTTTTGCTTACTATTATTGTTTATTTATCACATTGAGGGCAATGTGTGAATTAGGTGTGGGGGGATCAGTTGGGGTGCTAGTATTTTTTATTTTTAGTTTCTAGAGGTTCTTCCTTTGTTTTAGTTTGATATTTATCTCCTTTTTCGTTTGTTTTCTTTTCTTTTCTTTTTCTAGTGGTCAGTCTTCATATGAATACCAAGTTTGATACTGGATTGTTGTCTCTAATTCTGCTATTGCCAAATTTTAGTAATAAAAGGATATCAAGTTGATGTGGTTGAGTTCAGGAACATCTCTTTGGTGAATATCAATACTTGCTTAACTTTTCCAATTTTTGATTAACTTTTCTAGGCATGGGGAATGATTGTTGGCATTCTTCATGTGAATTGGTCCAATTATTAATTTTAGTTCTCCATGTTTGAAATTTGAGGCTGGCTGCTGTTATTTTTATGTTATTTTTAGTTATTGTGCTATATGATTGTAAATAAAAGGTGACTGTACTCCGCTAGTTATCACTACTGAGTAACCGGGGATTTTCACCTAAAGTGTCGATTCTCGCGTCAAAAGGTAGTAATTGCTATGAGTGCGTGGTCCCGTAGCTATTGGAGCTGAGTAACCGGGCTCCTCCATCTATCAAATGTTGGAGTTCGCGTCAAAAGGCTCTAAGGGCTATAGACTAAGTCTTTTGTTACTCAAAAAAGAAACCAAAGAAAAAAAAAAGAGGGAAAAAATAAAATAAAGATTGTGTTAGTATGTGAATAAGTCAGCTTGCCGGTTTGTGATCTTAATGTCGAGATTTTGGTTAATAGTTGGACCATTTACTGATAAATGTGAACAACCATTCCTTTTTCTTAGATTAGTTTGTTTTAAATTGGAGAAGTTGGTGGTTGGGAAGCTAACCGGAGTGATTTTCTTTGATCTTGACCTGTGATGCTTGACATATGTTTTTCTGGGTATCTTGGCAATACGGTAGTTAGAGCAATAGCCATTGTCAAATTTGATATTCAATTGCTGTTCTCATGCTTGAGGGCAAGCATGATTTAGGTGTGGGGGGAATTGATAGGGTGTTAATTGTTGGTTATTTTATTGTTAATTTTTCCCTTTATCCTTGCCAAATATTGTTTTAATTATTAATATTTACTTATATTTGGTATTTGACTCAATTTCAGGAAGTGAAACA
This sequence comes from Coffea eugenioides, assembly GCF_003713205.1. NCBI lineage: Eukaryota > Viridiplantae > Streptophyta > Magnoliopsida > Gentianales > Rubiaceae > Coffea > Coffea eugenioides. The sequence continues at coordinate 2,080,592 of NC_040039.1, forward strand.
GAAAACTACAAAAATGAGGGACTTTTTGGAGATAATTGGGATTTCAAACAATCGGGCCCACATGGTACTACAAAGAGATTGCATTTCCTTTGCTGATTAGGAGATTGGAGTCCTACGGGCAATAGGAAACTAAAAGCAAGGAATTCGATAGAGTCCCACTTTTGGGTTGATTCTCAATTTCAGCAGGGGACCACAGGGATAAGAAGCTTTAGTCATTGTTGGCTTTAAAGAGGAGACAAACATACAGAGAACTCTTATCAATCAATCAATAGTTTTAGTTTAGAGCTTTTTAGCATAGTTTAGTTTTCTTTTCTTTCTTAGTTTTTTTGATGGCCTGGACCTCAGTGGAATTACTTGAAGATTTTCTCATGAGGCGTGGCTAAGTTTGTCTAGTCAAGAACAACGGAGGATTTGGTTCTACTAAATTTGTGAGATCGAATTAGTTTTTATTTATTCCCATTATTCACTGGTATTTGTCTATCTTCTGCTTTATGTTCATATGGTTGTTTTATTATTCGATTATCCAGGGCCCGGATTCTAGATTAATTCAATAACCTGAAGCCAATTAGGGTAGTTAAATCCGTAATTATTTAATTATTCTAAACCGGTGGCAACTGGCATGATTGGGTTCGTGTCAGGGAGATAGGCAGGCTAACTTAAAGAGACCCTCGTAGCGTGTTGATTGGTTAGAATTAGGCTTTTCTAATTATTCATGCAATTAGGGAATTGAACTTCTATGGTCGTACCTAGGGTTATTTCCTGATTAGAGAAATAGTCAACGGTCGTACCTTGGCTATCGACAAATTGAGGAAGAGTTGGTTGTTTATCGCGTGTATGACAACTATAACTAATTTATCAGATAGTAACTGGAATAATCCTTGCATCTGTGATCGAATTAAGTGAACCATCTCCGAAGTTGTCTCTTGGCTAGAGTTCGTCCATTATTATTTTTATTGTGATAATTAGTTATTTGAGTTGTAGTTATTTTATTTTATTTTAATTTATTCCAAGTAATTTAGTTACTATCATTTTCAAAAACCCCCCATATCTGGAACTTGAAAAGAAATTAAATTATCCCCAGTCCCTGTGGATTCGACCCTGCTTACCGCTATATACAGAATTTGTATTTTATTTAAGCAGGTATTTATTATTGCACAGGTTTGACGCCTGCCAGGATTGAAGGTCTTGTACACTTGAGGCACCTTTTCAATCATGGGACCTCTGAATTACGTCAAATTCTACAAGGACTCGAGAAGCTGACGTCACTTTGTACTTTGACTCGGTTCATCGCCAGGAGTAACTTTGATGATTTGTCAATTTTGAAGGACCTGAACCAATTGAAAATATTGTGCGTTGTAATTGAAGGAGAAGTAGATTTTGGGGGTGCGGAACTCGAAAAGAAAATCAACATGCGTGAAATGGATTTGTGCTTTCGCTTGGGGGCCCACTTTAGAGAAACTCCAAGTTGCATTGAAACTATACCTGGCAATTGGGCGGGTTGGGCGGGTTTTGGGCGGATTAATATTGGGTCTTCACTTAATTGGGTTATACCCAACCCGCCCAACTTTAGATTGGGTTGATTTTGGGTTGGGTCATATTGGGTTATCTCAAATCCATGACCCAACTATGACCCAACAAATTAATTCATACATTTTAATACATAAACTTTTTCACATACATTTTAACACACAAAAAAGATTTTTTTCACATATATAAACACATTTTCACATATATAAATGTATTTTCACACACACAAACACACACTCACTTCTTAAGTTCCTTGGAAACACATCATAAATAGAATAATATTTTATATTGCTTGTATTGTGAATTTTAGATAATAAATTATACATTTAAATAGATTAGCTAAAAAAATTGTTTACTTTGTACTTTTTTAATACTACTAATTGAAGTTCGATGGAATTAGTTCCCCTCCCCCCCCCCCTCTCTTTCTTCTATAATCAACAAAGTTTTCAAAACTTAACTTCTCTAATTCTTTTCATTCTTCTAACATGTTATATCAGAATTCTGTTAAGCAAAGAATCACTTGGTAGATTAGCACTTGCATTTGAATTAGCCACCACCATGAATTCCAAGCAACGTCAACGAAACAAAGAAGATTTTAATTCATGGCCATATTTTAAAAGAAAACGAAACATTTTTGTATTCATACTAGGATCCAAACTTCCAATTCCACATAAACATGTGATTTAGTAAATAAAGTGTTACAAGAATATAGATGGCAAGGGAAGTGTAGGCTATTTACTAAAAGCAGTTTAAGAAAAATATATAGATGGATCAACTAAATAAAGTTGATTACGTGCTGAAAATTTGGTCCCATAACCAACTATTATTTTCTCTACTAGGCATAGGGTTAAGTTGTTTGATCTTAATTACATGTTTCTAATTTTGATTTCTTCATTCTGAATTTACATTACAACCACAATTCAAAGAACTTGTAGAATGTGATTTTTTGATGGAAAATTTTTATATTTTCCGTGAACACATTTTCAATTACCTTTTTACCTCACATACACCAAATTGTTACAGTATATATATATATATATATTTACAAAAACTCCTAAAAATAGCAATCCAAACAAGGTCTTATTTTTCTTTAATATCCAAATTGGAAATAAAATGTGTATGTGCTTTCATTATGCCCATCCAGCCACACAAAAAGTCAATCCTAGAAGTTGCCTCTCATTTATAATTTCAACATGTTATTTTGTTGTAGGACTTCTTGTAGTTTTTTTTTATTTCAAAAACACTTTCAAAAATGCCTAATCCATATGGAGCCTATGTGTTTTCATTTTTCATAAACAAGAGAAGCTTCAACAACCCATAGTATAACTATAGTGAATTTTGTAATTAAGACACCTTGCGTTTGCGTTTTCTTTCTTCCTTTCAGTTTGTTATTGGAAACTTTTATATAAATTCTATTTGGTCGAGTTCGAACTCAAACTTGAATATGATAACTCGAGTTCAAGATTAATTATTAAAAACTCGAAGAGTTTGAGTTAAAACTCAAATCCAAATATTTTTACTCGAATAGAACTCAAATAATACATAATTCAGGTTTGACTTGATGTGATAACAACCTTACTTTTGTGGCATTTTAGCCACGGGCTTGTACTACTTTGTTGATTATAAAAGTTGAGCAAGTTTAACTATTGTTATAAAAGTAAAATAAGCATGAGTTTTTATTTTAAATTTCTTTTTTATTTTAAATAAAAATTTAAAAACATGATTGAAAAAAAAAATTATATATATATATATATATGAGAATTTTGAATACAAATTAATTAATGAATTATTAACACATGTCCAAATGCAAATAGTTGGGCATATGTGTATTAAATTTTGTATTTATTATTTCGAATTACTTTTAAACAAGTTGGGTATTGGGTACCCAAATAAAAAACCCAACCCGCCCAATGAATAAGTTGGGTTGTTCTTACCCAACCCAATAAAACCCATAACCCAATTGACCCAACCCATCCCTTAAAATTAATGGGCGGGTTGGGCGGGTTGTTGGGTTTTGGGCTTTTTTGCCAGCTCTAATTGAAACCATGGAACCACCTCCAAACTTGCAACGACTTTGGCTAGATGGCTATCCAGGAGCCCAGTTACCAAGTTGATTTCATTGTATTTATATTCAACTCCAGTAGTTAGTTATCTTTTGATTCTTTCTATAGAGGCTATTAAATCATTTAATCCATAAAAATCACATTTTAACTATGAAATTGGGCCTAATGACTTTCATAATTGAAGTCACTCTCTCTCAAGTAGACATTACCTAATCAAAAATTCCATCTCTGGAGAAACAAAATTGGTACTTCCCGTTCAGCTTCCAAAAAATTGAAATATGAAAAAATTCCCAAAGAAACAACAGAACCTTGCCCCATGCTACTAGATTGCTACTTAAGTCACCAGGCTTGACAAGAAACTGGCACTAGTTTCACCAACAAGTTTGTTTACAAATTGACAAAAATCCCTAGAAACATCAAATTAGAAACCAACGTAGTGCATGAGAGTATAGAAGAAACTGTTATATAAGGTTTAAAAAAATCCCAACAAATATTCTGCAGGGAATTACAACACAAAATCTTTGGAGTAAGGAATCCTATTCTGCTTGCTGAGAAGGGTTCAGAAGAGAAGAATTACAATAGTACAAAGCTCTAACGTTGGTGGACAGCACCTACTTCCTAAAATTTCAGATGGTGTTCAAACAAAGAAGCCATTTCAATCTGCAATACAACTCAAACAAGGAAACCAATTCATCCTTGGTACTGGATCATGAATAGACATTACTAGAGAGGAAAATGCAGATCAGGACCATTTATTTCTAAATATATCGTACATTATTTTGTTAGACCCAGGATGCAAAATGAACATCATGCCATTAAATATGCTATGACAGCAAAAACAGACTCTTCCTGCGAAAGTTTCTTACTCATAAGATCATGACCTAAAGAAGGACAAGATTATGAGCAATGATCAATCAGAATTTGATTTAGAAGCCTACCGATAACTACATGCACTGTCCTGCTGAGAAACTCTGGTTGGGAAACCACCAACATCACAGAGATCCAGCATTTTTAACTTGAGAAGTAGTGCATTTTGGATGATTGATACCTCACTGCTTAAGTAAGAAGCTGCTTTCCAAGCATTACTATTGGCTGTATTCTACTAAATTATATTGAGAGAAGGCCTGTTACAAGGGCCAAACCCAGTAGAGACAGAGGCAAACCATAGTCTTAAATTGGTCAAATCACCCCTGTCAAGTGGATCCAAATATTTGATTTGAACAGAACACAAACTAGATTCTATCTACAAAGCAAACAATTCCCTATACAGCAAATAAATACTCCATGAAGTAAAATGACAAGAAAATGAAGAGACAAGAAGAAAGTAACTCAACAAAATGAAATTGACTCACCACCAGCTCGATTGAGAGCCTGCATTTATCATAATGTAACTTTAAGAAATGGGGTACCAATGAGGAAACTTGTAGAATACTGATAAAGATCAAGGCGGCAATTTCCATCAGCATAGACATTTTACGAAAAATTAGCCATAGGATGATTATCATACACAGCAACATGCCAATTATATGATGAATTATTTTATGATTTTCTATGCAATAACATCCATGAAAAAAATAAGTATAGGAGATCAGAAAGGTCAACCATGAGTTTTCAACGAGTTGTATTAAGCAAAAGAAAAATTTCATGAATTTACCTGCTCCATGTCATCACAGGTCAAAACACCAAATATGCAAGGAACACCTGGAATTCATTGAAAGGAAAATTAAACATTTCACCACTGTGATTGTTTTGAGACTGCATTCCATGGATAGAATTGTCTGCATTTGAAACAAAAAATGAAGTTATAGGTGTGCACACAACAAAGCAAGTTGATGATTCCTATACACCTCAAGTACCTGTTATGAGGTACGTACCCGTAAGTTCCTACACTAAACAATTTTCTCATCTTCTGACATTTGAGAACATAAGAACCTCTGCTTCTGTGTCTATGAGCACAAAATGGGAAAAACAGGTCCACCCGCTATGCATTGTACTTATTACGTGTCAGACAATTTCAAAGTGGTTCTAAGTAGCAATAAACCACGAACATCTTTCAACAACAAAATATGTGTCCTTTTAACACAAAAACCATCTGTCGACTAGGCAAAAATTCCATCACAGCTACCACCTATGGATCAGTAGTATACACAGTAACCAATCTTTTGATTCCTTTCTTAACAAAACTTGTATAACTAAGCTATTGGATATCTCGCTATTACAATCAAATCTACCATAGCTCTGTAACGACTATTTTCCCAAGGGCTGAATTCATGCTTTTAGTATTTCAAGTTAGGAAGAATTGGTTCTCCAGATCATACAGTGGTTTTGATAGAAGTCATTAACTGGTAAGATTGGTGGAAATATTCATTAATAGTTTAGAGTGGGTATTTTTTTGTTGAGAAAATGTAAGTCATTAACTAGTAAATACAACAGTAAATTTGTAACAATACCCAACTGCAAATTCTTGAGTTTGGAATTCCATTTATATCTTGTCTTTTTTTCCCCGCTTTTTTCCTTTGTTTTCCAGACAATACTCATTGATGGCTCAAATTGAAGCTATGGCAAAAGGCATTTGGGGATCAATCTCTAGGCCAACTTTTCACTTAGGTGCATGTAAATTTTCAAATAATTGTGAATAAGGTTGAAGAGCCACATCCACATGCTTTGTTCAAAATCATTTGTTAAAAACGTTTGTAACTTTAACAATTACCAAATTGACTTTCAAGTGGTTAGTGGTTACACAACGAATCTTTATTTCTTCAGATTATTATTGTCCTGCTGTCTATAAGTTTGTGTAGATTTAATAAAGAAGATTGTGTACATCTGTTTTTCTTTATGGTGTATTATTGGCAATCTATTAATGGCGCACCCAATATATGGTACTATTCTAATGATTAAAAGTTAACAAAGTGACAAATTACCACCTAATGTACCTACTAGCTAAATTAAGATTTGAGGACACCCATTTTTTTAAATTTTTTTCTACCAAAAAAGGAATGGGATTCAATAAGTGGGCAGGAAATGGGGGATTAAAATCCAAGACCTTTAAATCTTGGGGTCTCAACCTCAACTACTAGGACTTGAGGTTATATATATGCGCGCGCGCGCACCGCGCGTATATATATATATAGGGTAAACTGCAAAAAAGCTCTTTGTAGTATAGTTATCTTACAGAAAAGTCCCTTGTGATTTCAAATCATACGTGTTGGTACCTCATGATTTGAAGTAATTTGAACATTGATGGAAATCGTTAAAACAAACGTTTTTGAGTGAAATGACGGAAATGCCCTAATAATATAAGCAAAAATAGCCTAAACAAACGGTTTTTGATTCATTAGTTTTATTCACTAATAATATAAGCAAAAAATGTCAATTTCTACAGGTTTGGAGCAAATTTGAAGAAGAACCATGGTTGTTTTATTAAGGTATGAAGGGTAAAACAGTATTTCAGGTCAAAATTTGCCTTATAAAACTATTTTTTGGAAGAACCACGTGCATTTCCAGCGCATTAACATTAAAGGCGTTAAATTTAACGATTTTCATTGATTTTTCACTTTATTTCAAACCATGAGATACTGATGTGTATGATTGGAAATTATAAGCGATATTTCTATAAAATAGCTATACTACAGGGGACTTTTTTATTGTTTACTCATATATGTATATATATATATGTATGTATGTATGTATATATATATATACTTCCCTAGCCTAGCATCTGATCTTTTTAGACATGTGGGTTCTACATGTCCAACTTGGCCAGTGGGCTTCGGCCACATGGCACAATAGTCTGGTGTCCCACGTGTCAACAGGTACATGGGAAGACAATTGGAGTGTGGAGAATCAAATTCAAATTTTAAATTTAAATTTCATTATATGTGTGTGTGTGTGTATGAATATAGATAATATTAGAAACTTCCCTTAAGGTTCCTCTTAATAGCACTTAGTACCCCTATGATTTTAAAAATATCATTTCCCTCCCTTGATAGCTGCAAAATGACTATATTGCTTCATATATAACACATATACCAAATAAATGGAACTTAAAAAACTTAAAGAAAAAGAAATAAAAATCACTTTCTTCTCTTTCCCCTTTCTCCAACTTTCTATCTTGTCTATTTCTTTGGGTGACTATGCGATTTTTTTTGTAAATTACCGTAAAGCGAATTTTGCTTATCTTTTTTTCTTGCATGATTGTCTTAGAGTTAGGTACAATTTCTTTTGGCTATTTTGATTTCATTTTTGTAACAATTTAGTACAACTTAAAGGGTTGGGTCATGAGTTGAGAAGATATTGGAAAAAAAAATAGAGTTCATAAAAAATTGATTTTTGATCATATAAATTTGAATTGGTGCTAATGTATTTATTTACAAGTATCTTTTTTATTTTTGAAACGTATATTTTTAGGAGTTATGCTTTTGTGATGTGGTGGTAGTACTTAAGATTGTTTTAAAGTGATGGTTTTTGATAAAGTAAATAAAGTGGTTTAAGTGTATTTTTGTTTAATAAAAGGAGCAAATAATATTTCTGTTAGAATGAATTTTCTTCAAATGTCAAGAATACTCTCAATCAATCAACTACATATATTCTTCTTGATTTTCCTACGTTCATTAAGCACTAATTATTCCTCTTCTTCTCTCTTCAATTAAAGTTTTTTTTTGTACTCTCTTACTTTCCTAGGAACAATGGGTTTCCGACATTAGTGGAGTAGGAGGTAGTGGAGGAAGAGTAAAAGAAAAGGCAGAGGAAGGCAATGGGAAAAAATTACAAAGGCATAGTGGATTTGGCATGCTATTGCTATCAATCAAGAAGGAGAGAGGTTAGGCTTTTCTTTTTTAATATGTCATTTTTCAATAATTAATTTACCAATTCAATCTTTTAACTATAATTGAAACTGTAATGTTTCACTTTAATTCAAAACCGTAAGGGCTAAATTGCAAGTTCGAAAACTATAGAGAGTTAACATATTCAATCACCCAAGCAGGCAAGCACAAGCGAGGTTTTTTTTTTAACCATTATATTGATTAACTACCAAATTGTTTCAATCTTTAAATAAATATTAAGAAAACAATCCTCACATTCTTCTCTTTTAAGAGCATCTAATCGAATGGTCAAATGTTTGCTTCTCAATTAAAAAGGCATTCTCTACAATTCAAGCATTAAAAACATTTAGTTTGATGACATCACCTCAAACAACTAATTTTTGAATCTTTAAAATTCAACACGAGCACACAATTTGATTTGACTTGAAACTTGAATTTAGTCCAACGGCCAAAATCCCTTGCCAAGATATCTAGTGTCTTTGGCAAACCATCTAAAAGTGCAAAAATATGGAATCACCAAGAGGCCTAGCGTCTCTGGCAAACCATCTTGAAGTGCAAAAATGTGAAATATGTTGGTTTTGACAAAAATAGATTTTTCGTTCAACTTGAGCTGTTTTTGTAATTCAAAAAACCCACTTAAAAACAAACTCAAACAAATGTGCTAGTCCAAATAGTTCATTGTGAGTTGATATGATCAATTAATCCATTTTAAAATAAATGGGCATTGCACCTTTAATTTGATTTAAGACCCACATAAAATTAGTGCAATTTGTAGGCCAAAATGTTAGTTGATTTTTCATTATTTAATTTAAGTTAATCAATACCAATTTATTTTATTCCAATATTGACTAAATAATTTTTTATTTTTTATTTTTCCCTAGCAGGGAAGGATGAAATTAAGAGGCCAAGATTGAACTTAATACCTAGAGATCCCGAGGCCTTTTTTTTTTTTTTCGTCCAAACATTACTTGTAGATTCTTTGTAACTCACACAAAAAGGACAAATAGAATATAAGCAAGAATTACTATAATATAGGATAAGTTATTATAAATTAACATAACATCAAAATTCAGAAATAAAAATATGTAGTCATTGTTCAGTAAGCATAATATTTGAAGTAAAGTCGAGAAAAATGAATCCAAGTCTGATTATCATCCAGCACAAGAAGCCTCATTTCCGCTTTTCAACATTCATAGCACACAAAAAGAGAAAGTAAAATCATGCATTAATACAGTTCATGAGTAACATAGAAAAGGTACATGTCCTCATGAAAATGGAGACATCTAAGGAGCACAAATCACCTATTAAATATAGCTATTGCTGACCACTGAGATTTGATATACTCAAACAAGGGTATCCCAATTCTGCAATTAGACACCACATGCAAATGCAAAATTTCTGGCCTGAGATATGAGAAGCCAGATTTCCAACTCTATTGTACGCAACCACACAAAAATTAGTTTAAGTTATATGTTCCTTTTAAAATATGTTGAATCCATCTTGGTTGACAAGCAAAATGTCGCCATTTAGCATTCTTGCAAAATAGTATATGGCAAACCAAATATCATATGCATGCTCAGCTAGTTAATACCAGTCCAAGACGCAGCACTATTTCTCAGGTACAAGGAGCATATCTTCTCATATGCCTCAGTACCAAGCTTTTGTCTGAATGATGAAAGATTCTCATGGCAATTTTTCTCCATCATGTGTAACAATTCAATCCAATACATATCTAGTGTCTTTATTTGGTTTTATAACTACACTTCTGCATAAAGATACCAATTAGAAAAGAATGAGAAAGACAGAGATAATGTTTACATCCACCAAATATCCATTCTATCCAGATGTTACAGTTCAAGCAGAACGAATAGCTGTGTAAAATTTACTAAATCAGTATCAAGTTCTAATCTATTACCCAAAACAGTTTTGTGTAAAGGAGATCCTTGGACATCATTATAGTAATTGAAAACATGATCTTCAAAAGCCAACCTTCATGCCAAGGCTGCCAGCAAAATACCAAAAGGAATAAACTAAATGCACCCAAAAGACAAATACAACTGAAAGAAAAAAAAACCCAAAACACAACTAAAGGTGACCAGAATTTAGAATTTCTTTACTCGGTTGAAGCTTGGTTCAATTTCCATCATGTGTATTTCAATATTCTCTTACATGGACAATAATCAAACGGAGGGTAAGGAATTTTCTTTTTCGTCTTTTCAAAATTTCAATAGTACATGTTGAATTCCTCTTCATATTGTTCCAGCAACGAATCAGATAACAATTTCAGAACACCTACCAAGCCTCGATTAAGCTGCCCTATGAATTGAAGATAAAAAGACAGTCACCCAACTTAAATCAGGAATTCAGACAATAAAGAATCTGTTTTACAAACCACCAATGATATATTCGTACTGGAGAATGCTAGACAGCAGAAAAGAGTGAACTTGAGTTATGAACTTTACATTGACGCAATAATTGACTGTAGAAATGGTAACTAAAAGTTGCAACAAGATCAAGTTGTCTAATTTGCTAAGAAGTCCTTAGCCCTCAAAGCATCAAAGGACATAAAGAACTCAAGTGGAAGAAATGGCATTTTAATGGATATGACTTACCAAATGCCAGCATGTACTAACTGCAACACATTCAAAAAAAAAGTTCAGACATTCACTGTGAAGCTTGACACCTGAACAATTTCCAGCATCATCTCAATATGATCTGAATATTTACTCAATATCCAAAAGGTCCTCAATATAATTCAATGGCGAAGATCTCTCTGAATCTTTCCTACAGATTTGACATATAGGCCTTTCCTAACCATTGGAGGAAATATAATGACCATAAAAATGTTTATCTCCTTCTCTAATTATAAGAAATTATCATGCATGACACTGAGGATGAAGTATAGGCTAAGAGTTTAAAGCTTTCAGAAGATCTCCCCTCCTCAAAAACAGCATTCGACCTATAGCATTAGCTGCTGCATAGGCGATTGCGTTCCTCAAATTTTAAACCTGTGAATCTAATTACTTATATCTTTTGGGACACAAGTCAGATCTTCAATCAACTGATATAACTCCCCAGTTTTCTCATGAGTATTATGCTTCATAAATAAAAAGTGAGCCTCCCTTTGAATTTCAATCATGCTATGACCAGGCTCCTTCTTCATACCAGATTCATTCATCACACTCCTAATCTCAGCCAGATTATCCCACAAACAAATAGAAGCATAAGCATTTGACAAGACAACATACTTTCCAGCACTTCTAGGTTCCAACTCAAAGAAGTTCTTCCCGGCAATCTTTACCAAGTCCACATTTCCATGAACTTTACAAGCTCCAAGTAAAGCACCCCATACAACTAGCTGGTTCTTACAAGGCGAATTCATGACAAAGTCATAAGCATCGGTTAACCTGCCAGCATGCCCTAACAGATCAACCATCGATGCATAATGTTTTCCCTTTGGCTGAATTCCATAATCTCTAGTCATTGAGGTGAAGTACTCCCAGCCTTTGTTCACCAAACCTCCATGGCTACAAGCAGCAAAAATTGCAAGAAATGTAACATGATTGGTTCTAAAACCTTCATCTAACATCCTGTGAAAGGATTCTATAACCTCTACCACTCTTCCATGGTTTCCATATCCAGATGTATCCAGATATTAGAGCTGACCAGGTAACAACATTTCTAACTAAAAACTTCTAACATACAAGATGCCCTTCAGAGAGGCTACTGCACTGGAAATACATATCCATGAGGACACTATTAACTACAAGATTTCCACTAATTTGGCACTTGATCCACAGAGCATGGGCTTGCATGCCCTGTTCTAGGATTGCTGAAGAACCACAAGCCCTAAAGACTGATGCACAAGTATAGTGGTCTGGTATCAAACCATTTTTTCTCATCTTATGGTACATGCTCAAGCCCACCTCTTCCAAACCTTTCTGCACATAGCCTGCAATCATCGAATTCCATGAGACCAAGCTTTTCATTTGTAACTTATCAAAAAGAATACGGGCTAGATTAAGATCTCCTGCCTTTGCACATAAAATCAACAATTGAACGTTTAGAAATTCATTGGAAACACATCCAACGATTATCATCTGCCAATGGATTTTTTTCCCAAACTATAATCTTTCCTGAAGATACAGTCTTGCAAAAGAAGAGAATAAGTTTCCAATTCTACTTGAACCCGTGCATGCCATAACATCCGAACAGCTTCCACTACTCTTCCTGAAAAACAGAGATCCTTCAAAATCTCATCCAAGTGAAGGCTAATCTCTCTAGCATCAGCTTGAAAACTGGGAATGTCATCAACGATGATTTAATTTGACAGCTAAAACAACTCTATGTCCCTTGTTCTTCTTCAAAGAAGAGGAACAGGATGTGGAAAAAATTATCCATTCTAATTGTATTAATACCAGTAATTACAATCACATAATATGCTCAAGTTGTTTTTCGAAAACCCTCCAAGAGTCTTACAATGGACCAATCTTTAAACTTTAGTCATTTATGATACATAAAAACACTCACTAAAGGAAAAAGTACTCTCATGGCCTACATTGATACCATTTACCTCAGCTATATAAACAATTATATACTTGTGTCCATCCCTGATGCAGAACCCACGTATATTTGTACAAGTTATACAGCCAAAAATCAAGGTTTTAGTTTATTAATACGGTGAATTATCAATATGGCTCTTACTCAAACATTAAGATTTCTGATTCTACTTGAACCCCTGCCTAGCATAATATCTGAACAGCCTCCACTACCGTTCCTGAAAACAGTAATCCTTCAAATTCTCATCCAACTGAAGGGTAATCTCTCTAGCATCAGCCTGAAAACTGGGAATGTCATCAACGATGGTTTAATTTGACAGCAAGAACAACTCTAGTACCCTTGTTCCTCTTCAAAGAAGCGGAACAGGATGTGGAAAAAATTATTCATTCTAATTGTATTAATACCAGTAATTACAATCACATAATATGCTCAAGTTGTTGTTTGAAAATCCCTCCAAGAGTCTTACAAAAGACAAAACTTTAGCCTTTAGTCATTTATGATATATAAAAACGTTCACTAATTGACAAACAGTCTTCACTGGAAAAATTACTCTCGTGGCCTACATTGATACCATTTACTTCAGCTATATAAACAATTATATACTGTATCCATCCCTCATGCAGAACCCACACATATTTGTAAAAATTATACAGCCTAAAAGAAAAAAATTTTTGTTTTAATACGGCAAATAATCAATACGGCTCTTACACAAGCACGTATAATACAGCACAAAACCCACATACTTTTTGCTGTACTAATACAGCAATTTGTCAAGTTTTTATAAGACCGAGCAAACTAACTAAAAAGTGCAAGATTATCAAGAATAAAAGCAACGCTAATCAAGAAATGGTAATTAGTAAAACAACTGTGAAATTGAAAATTGAAAGAAAGGGGAACCTTACCTTCCATATACTACTCTCGGTCTAATCCTCCTGAGAAGAGTGGAAGTTTTTCCAGCAAACATGGGTCCCACGATCACGTGTATTTCACCAGAAGAAGAATGAGCAGTAGCAGAAGTAGCTTCTAATTTCAAGCTTCGTATCTGGCAATGCTGATGACTAGGTTGTGGGTTTCGCAGCCAAAAACCGAGGATTTTTTACGGGTGTTTTCAGGATAAAAGATAGGCTTTTGATGGGGTGGTGGTGGCAGAAAAGGGGATTTTGGAGAACCCATTTGATTCTGTAATGAAACAAAGAATAGGAAGAAGAAGGCGTGAAGTACAAATAGAGGAAAACGTGATCAGGAGCAAAGTGGGATGAAGAAGTCGTGAGATAAGCAGAACGGACATCAGCATTGCAAAGGCGTGAAGGCAAGGAAAGGAAAGGCGCGAGGGATGCGAGAGGCGTGGACTGGAAAACACGTTTTTTCTGGGTTCATGCCATTCTTGCTGTGTTTGCACCAGACATTCCAGAAGATTCCTCCTCACATGCATTACCGCTCCATTAGCAAGTGGGAAGAGTTAGTTAGATTAGCTTTCTATAAAAAGGGGAAATCATGTAATTGTCAGCATCGTTTCATTCCTATTTGCCAAGTTCCCATTAGCAATAGAAGTGGAATTGATTTACGAAATCAACTTAGCTTGTGTTCAGATCTTACTTTTAGATTAATTCCAATTATTTCCAGTTCATTCATCATTTTCCAGTTCTGTACCACAACAGTGGTATCAGAGCTCGATCACGAGCCATAGGGATGACAAAAAATCAGGATGAAGCATTGAGGAGAGACGTGGTGGAGCTAGGAAGTGTGGTCAGGACTTTTTCCAACAAAAATGATGGAATGGAACAGGCCATCAGGACAATGGAATTCAGACAGGATGCTACTGAAAAGCTGCTCAAAGGATTGGATCAGAAGTATGAGGGGATGATGAATATGATGGCTCAATTAATGGCCAAAGTCAGCGAACGAGGAAAGGAGATGGAAGGAAGTAGCAGCTCAAAGGGAGAGGATAGGCCAAACGAGTCCAGGATGGAATTGCAGAAGGAAACAGTCAGTAAAAGAGATAACAGAATTAGTGGAAGACTGCCTAAAATGGATTTGCCAATTTTCGAGGGGAATAATCCCAGAGAGTGGATCAGGAAGGCTGATAAATATTTTAAAATACATGAGATAGAGGAGAACATGAAAGCTGAGATAGCTGAACTCTATTTCAGGGACAGAGCTGATATCTGGTTCCATGGGGTCTTCCATGGGAGAGAGACCATTTCCTGGACAGAGTTGTCTACTGCTATGAGTATCAGATTTGGAGAGGGGAGTCCAGAGGAGGCCATTGAAGAATTCAACAAGTTGGTGCAGACTGGATCTGTGGCTGACTACCTTGAAAGATTTGAAATGCTGAAAGCACTGGTAATGCCATCCTTACCTCACTTGTCCGATTCATATTACAAAGCATGCTTCATGAGTGGTCTAAAAGAGGAGATAGTTAACATGGTTAAAATGTCCAAACCTGAAACCTTAGCTGTTGCTATTGAAATAGCAAAACTCCAAGAGAAAAACCTCAAAGCTATTCAGAAAATGCAGAAACCTGCCACTACCAACTTTAGCAACCATAGACCTCCCACTAAAATAACCCCAGCCCTCAGATGGAACCAAAACCACCCAAAACACCCCAACCAGAACCAAGACCAGAAAATATCCAACCAGAACCAATTCAAAAGAATATCACCTACAGAATTTAACCTGAGAAGGGAAAAGGGGCTATGTTATAAATGTGCTGAACCCTATACCATGGGCCATGTATGCAAACAATCACATGTGCATTTCCTGTTAGCTGAGGAGACTGAGATTAGGGAAGAGGCCAGAGAGCCAGAGGAGGAAGTTTACTGTGATTGCATTAGTGGGGAGCTGACAGATGAACACATAGAAGTATCTATTCATGCTTTGGTTGGGGGGACAAGTCACAGGACTATGAAATTAAAGGGACGGTTAAAGGGAGACTGGTCACTGCATTAGTAGATAGTGGAAGTACCCACTGTTTCTTGGATGAGCAACTGGTAAGGGATCTTAAACTGGGTACTCAGGGACCAAACCTGGTTGTCAATGTAGCTAATGGAGAAAAGGTGGATTCCAAGGGACTGGATAAGCCCTTGCAGTGGGAAATGCAGGGACACCAGTTCCAACATGCCTTCAACACATTAAGGTTGGGGGGCTGTGACATGATCCTTGGGGTAGACTGGCTGGCCAAACATAGTCCTATAGAGTTCAACTTCAGAGAACTCAACATGAAAATCTACCAGGGGAGTCAAGAAGTGGTGCTAAAAGGGGAGGGTGTCATCACCAAACTGAAAGGGCTCAATGGAGGAAGGTTGGCCAAATGGTTGAGGAAACAGCCATATGGAGTGGTGGCTCAGCTGGTGGCAGTAGAAGAAGAAGGAAGTGCAACACAGCTGCCTGCTGCGATCAGGCAGATACTGGAGCAATACAAGGATGTCTTTGAGGAACCCAAGGGAATGCCTCCAGTCAGGGGCCATGAACACCAGATTGACCTTAAGGAAGGAGCCAAGCCTTTTCAAGTAAGACCTTACAGGTGCCCCTACATCCAGAAAACAGAAATTGAGAGACTGGTAAGGGAGATGCTAGAACTAGGCATCATACAGCCTAGCAGTAGCCCCTTTGCCTCACCAGTACTACTAGTTAAGAAGAAAGATGGGACATGGAGGTTCTGTGTTGATTACAGACAACTAAATGAGCTTACAATAAAGAACAAGTTCCCTATGCCTCTGATTGAAGAACTGATAGACGAACTGCATGGAGCCAAGTTTTTTACCAAAATTGACCTGAGGGCAGGTTACTTTCAAATCAGAGTCAAAGAGGAGGACATTTCCAAAACAGCTTTCAGAACTCACCAAGGGCTCTATGAGTTCAAGGTTATGCCATTTGGCTTAACCAATGCCCCAGCAACTTTTCAAAGCTTGATGAACCAGGTCTTCCAAGATCAGATGAGGAAGCATGTGCTGGTGTTCTTTGATGACATCCTGGTCTACAGCTCAACACTAGAAGAGCATGTGAAACATGTAGAGGAGGTGATGAGTATCCTAAGACAACACCAGTTATTTGCTAAAATGAGCAAATGCTCGTTTGCTCAACTGCAGGTAGAGTACATGGGGCATATAATAACAGCAGAAGGAGTTCAGGCTGATCCCAGGAAGATAGAATGCATGGAGAAATGGCCCAACCCAACCAATATCAAACAGCTGAGGGGATTTCTGGGATTGACAGGATATTACAGAAGGTTTGTTAGAGGCTATGGTGCCATAGCAAGGCCACTGACTGATCTGTTGAAGAAGGACAACTTTCACTGGAATGAAGACTCAGAACAGGCTTTCCAAACACTTAAGAGGGCCATGTGTACCACCCCTGTTTTAGCAGTACCTGATTTCACTCAACCATTCATAATTGAGACAGATGCTTGCTACTCTGGCATAGGGGCTGTACTCATGCAAAACAAGAGACCAATTTCCTACCTCAGTCAAGCTCTGGGACAAAAGAACATGGGACTATCCATCTATGAGAAGGAATTGCTAGCATTGGTCACAGCAGTAACCAAATGGAGACACTACCTAGAAGGGCATCATTTCATCATTCATACTGACCATCAGAGCTTAAAGTACTTACTGGATCAGAGGATTACTACCCCTCTCCAACAGAAATGGCTCACTAAGCTGCTAGGATTGAGCTATGAAATCCACTACAAGAAGGGAAGGGATAACCTGGCTGCAGATGCACTATCCAGACAGGACAGAGAAGAAGGGGGAGAATGCACTGCCATTTCCTGTGCAGTACCTGAGTGGATCAAAGAAGTAATGGAGAGCTATAGGGGTGACGAGTGGGCTCAGAAGACCATATCCCTGGTGCTTATGACTCCTACACAAGCTCCAGATTACTCCTATCAGGATGGTATCCTCAGATACAAGAAGAGACTTGCCATAGGAGGACAAGGTGACACCAGGAATAAACTCATCACTGCACTGCATGACTCCCAACTGGGAGGTCATTCAGGCATCCAAGCCAGCTACCTGAGAGCCAAGCAGCTATTCTACTGGCCAGGGATGTACAGGGAAATCAAGAAGGCAGTTCTAGAATGTGACACCTGCAGAAAGTGCAAGGATGAACATGTAGCTTACCCAGGATTACTACAGCCACTCCCTATCCCTCAATACTCCTGGAGCCATGTTACCATGGATTTTTTTGAAGGGCTACCACAGTCTGAAGGAAAAGATACCATAATGGTTGTAGTAGACAGATTCACCAAATACTCTCACTTCATCAGCTTGGCACATCCTTTTGATGCTCCTAAGGTGGCCAGACTTTTTATTGACCAAGTCAGTAAACTTCATGGAATTCCTCAAAGCATGCTCTCAGACAGGGATAAGATATTTGTAAGCCAATTTTGAGGGGAATTGTTCAGTATGATGGGGGCCAAACTAAATTACAGCACAGCTTACCACCCTCAGACTGATGGCCAGACTGAGAGGGTAAACCAGGTGCTTGAAATGTACCTCAGGTGCCTAACTCATGTGGAGCCTAAGAGATGGAATCAGTGGTTGTCCTTGGCAGAATTGTGGTACAACACCTCGCACCACACAGCCATTCAAATGACTCCGTTTGAAGCATTATATGGATTCTCACCTCCACAACTGGCTCTAGGACCCTACCTACAGTCCAGGGTAGATGCAGTAGGAGAATACCTCAGGGAAAGGCAGCAGTTGGATATCATGTTGAAACAGAACCTGAAACAAGCTCAGGAAAGGATGAAGAAGTATGCTAATGAAAGAAGGAGTGAGAGGGAGTTCAGTGTGGGAGATTGGGTATACCTACGACTACAACCTTATAGACAGAGTTCAGTGGCTCTGAGGGGAAACACTAAGCTGTCAGCAAGGTATTTTGGCCCATATCAGGTAGAGAAAAGGGTTGGAGGGGTAGCATACAGGTTGAGTTTGCCAAAATCCTCAAGAGTTCACCCTGTCTTTCATGTATCGTTGCTCAAGAGGAAGGTGGGAAACAGAGTCACTCCTATCCTCCATTTGCCAGAGATAAACGAGAAGGGGCACTGGAGAGTGGAACCAGAGGCAATTTTGAGCAGAAGAATGGTAAAAAAGAAGAATGCTGCAGTAACTCAGTGGTTGGTCCACTGGTGGGGAACAGACCCTGCAGAAGCCACCTGGGAGGATGCTGAGGAGATCAAAGCGCAGTTTCCTACGTTTCAATCTTGAGGACAAGATTTGCAGTTAAGGGGGAGGTATTGTAATGAAACAAAGAATAGGGAGAAGAAGGCGTGAAGTACAAATAGAGGAAAACGTGATCAGGAGCAAAGTAGGATGAAGAAGTCGTGAGATAAGCAGAACGGACATCAGCATTGCATCAGGAGGACAAAGGCGTGAAGGCAAGGAAAGGAAAGGCGCGAGGGATGCGAGAGGCGTGGACTGGAAAACACGTTTTTTCTGGGTTCATGCCATTCTTGCTGTGTTTGCACCAGACATTCCAGAAGATTCCTCCTCACATGCATTACCGCTCCATTAGCAAGTGGGAAGAGTTAGTTAGATTAGCTTTCTATAAAAAGGGGAAATCATGTAATTGTCAGTATCGGATTTCATCTGAATTTTGTAACCAGAAAGGAGAATATCCTTGTTCCTTCCCCAAGTTATTCCTGCATTCTTTTTCCCCTTCTACCCCTTTCCCGCCATTTCCCATTTCTGTATCTTTTGAAGTTCCAAGCAATAGAAGTGGAATTGATTTACGAAATCAACTTAGCTTGTGTTCAGATCTTACTTTTAGATTAATTCCAATTATTTCCAGTTCATTCATCATTTTCCAGTTCTGTACCACAACAGCTTGAAATCATCAGCATCTGGGAACACTATTGAATTTGGTGGATTGTTTCTCAGGAGAGGAGCTGGGGTGGAGGGGAATAACTTGTTACAGGGGTATCGGGAAAGGGTTCGGGCTTTGGACTTTGGATCTGGGCTTTGGGCTCAATTAATAGTTATTGAATTTTAAAGAAACAAAAAAGAAGTAAAATGTGATGTTTATGAAAGAGAAATAGTAATATAATAAAAAATGGGAAAGAAATTAGTACAGATAGAGAGTAGAACAAAGATCCGTTATAGAATTTTTACATGTTATAATCTAAGGAGACGTTTGGTTTGTGGGTTTCTTGCTAAAGTGTGAGTGCCAAAATTAATCATAGTAGTACTTATTATTTAGTTAACATTAATCAAAATCGGTTAATGAACATATACTTATTATTTAGTCAATGTTAATCAAAATCAGTTAATAAGTATGATAGATTCGTTCTCTGAGTCTATGATTAACTAGTTCATTATGTTCAAATTTAGGGATTAATTTTTCCTATATTGACAGTGTACACACTTTCAATTTTGGATGAATGACAACTATACAAATTTTGAATTTGAAATTTAATTTTTGAATATGTTTCATGGATCCAATAGTGATAGTGTATACACTGTCGATGCATATAACGTTTACTCTTAATTTATTTGCAAATTCTATACCCCCATTGAATCGATTTGATTTGGTTCTTTGCAATAGTTTGTGCTATCCTCTTGCTCATGTAAAGATTATTCAAAACGTAAAATGCAAAGATTGTTCTAGGAATTTCTTGGAACCATATAGATTCATTTTTTTTAATTGCTCCATGAATTTACTTCTTTCTTTATTGAATGTTTAGACTTTGGAGATGCCAAGGATTTTATGATGTCAACCATTGTAAGAAAACGGAGACTTCCTAAATAGGTGCATTGAAGTTCCAGTTAGCTGAGTATTGGCAATTCCTATTTTTGTAGGGAGGGTCATACGTTTGATGTGATAAAAACAATTTGAAATTAGAAATAAGAATTTTTCTTATTATAATTTGTACCTTATCCCTGTGCACATACAGTATATATGAAAGGTGTTTTCCCATCCCTTTTTTCTTTTGTTAAAAATGAAGAAGGGAGAGAAGTTGAGGAAATAAGTTTGTGAGGAGGGAATGTATTATTTCAATGTTTCCAAAATTTAGATAAAATAAAGTTAATTTTCGGTTAGAAGATACCATATACCAGAATTAGAACAACAGATTAAGACCACCAAAAATCCCAATCATGAGCAAATAAATTTAGACAATCACTCAGCTTCTTATATTAATATTCGATTGTAACATTTCCAACAACTAATACGGTAATTTGATTATCTTTAATTATCTTATGTACATTAAGAAATTTTTGCTGTGCTAATTTACTAATGCGAAGTGTTTTTTTTTCCCCACCTCGGTTTGGTAGCTGCCTTGTTATTTACATACTAGCAAGGGCAGAGATGAAATAATTGTGTTAACAAACATTTCTTTTAGGAATTTTGGTTGTTGCTTTTTAAGTATGGTCGACCAATTGTTCAATTACAATTACTGAAGGTTACATGGGATAGATCTTTGATTGAAAGCTACAGATCGGCGGACAAGCAAGCATTCAGCATATCGCCATGGTGTTTTCACATCGGTATTCAACCCACAGTCACATATTGGAGGTATTGGATTTGATCTTGGCGTCTTCTTCCTCGCTTCTTCTACCTTACAGTTGCAAGAGAGAACTCTCATTTGATTGAAGTAGATAAAGCTGGTGAGAGAAAGAGATTATTATGTCCCTTTAATTTTGGTTCTGATGCTTCAACTATAGTTGGACAAAAATGCCTTTTGATTCCAGCTTGACTTATTTCTAAAATGACCAAAAGTCTTAAAACTATATACTTTTAATTGTTTAAAGGTCGATCAGAGACAGCATTTAGATCAAGGGCCAAAACTTAATAACAAAATGATAGTTTAGGGGCTTTATAGGTTTTTAGCTCTTATTATTTAGATTATCACGAGTACAAGAAATTAAATTTACTACAAATATGGAATAAAAGTAGTATAACTAATGATAGAGAGCTCCTAGAATCATGGAATTCCTAACTATTTTTGCAGGTGAAATTATTAGTTAAATGATTATTATTACCTTAACTAATTATGGCATAATTTTCAAATATATGTGATACACGCTTTTGCAAGTATACCAACCATATTTATAACTACTCCACATCTACTAATATGATATGAAACTAACTATAGATTCATTAGATTCTATGAAATTATATGGAGCAAGCCACCCAAGTCACAAAGGTGCAATCCTACATTAGTAAGTTAACTCCCCAAATTTAACAATTTCACGCACTAGTATTGAATCACAATGTTCATTGATTAAACAACATCTTTAGATAATCACAATTAATAGCCAATTATCATGATTGTTATAATAAAGGTACTAAATAACTCACTCAAGAAATAAGCTCAAATAGCCATCAGAAACTCACTTAACAATCATATAAGGACATTCACGCCCTAGGTTTACAAACTAGCTAAACATGAAAGACAAGAAAACAAGATCCATACTTATATAATAACTAAACATAAAAATCAATACAAGAAATAAATTGATAGAAGAGATGTTACCCTTATCACTTGAATTCCTAACTCTTCATCTTTATTCTCAACTTCATATATGTCCAGTTGTATATAATGATTGGATGAAACTAACTATTCTAAACTGTATTGCACTAATGAACTAAAAAATTTTAGTGAAAGATCATTTTGTGTAGTTTTTCTAGCCTCCAAAGTTACCAAAATAAGCTCATAAGAAGCCTATTTATAAAATATTGAAACTCGCAAACAACTTGTTAAAGTCGATGCAAGTCGCACCTTGAAATTGCCAAAAGTTGATTTTGCAAGTTTTCATGATTTCTTGGGCAATTCCCACCGAAATTTGTTCAGAAAAGTGGTCCAAAAAGTTTTGTAAATAAGCTGCAAGTTAGAGTCAGTTATATAGCGAAAATATGAAAATGAGGCATGGAAAACATGGGCTAGGTTAAGTTTCAGGCCGCGATTTGCCCTACCCTACACGTTTGCACTTTTCTAATAATTATGGAAATTGCCTTGTTTCTGCACTAATTTGAACTACAAATTTCTTGATGCAAAAAGACGAACGAACTCTTGTAGAAAATAAGAAATTGTAGATAATTGAATTTGCTTTCCAATGTATGAAGAATCATATCAATTAAATTTTTGTAGCCTGAGAAATGATAGAAATATCCTTAACTAGTCAGTACTCCATTCCAGATTATGATAGTAAAAATGCACTTCTGTATTTCAGAATTTTGACCATGAAAACATATGAATTGGCTTTTTCTGTTTCATAAGAAATGTAGCCCTTTTTCTTATCTTCAAAATGGTTCAATAATTATCTCAATTCAATACTTGTAACTCATGTTATACCCGAAATACCAGAAGGTGTCAGAGCAACCAATCTTTTCTGCTTTTGATCTTATTTGCATTTTACACTTTAAACAATTTGTACTTCATGTTTACTTTAAATCATTTCAAATCATTAATAATCTTGCAAATATCATCTTACTTTACTTCATTTGACGATTAAATTATTAAAGTCTATAAAAACAAGAAGTTTAAACCACTTAAAGCTGTAGAAATACAATTTTCACACTTAAACCACAAAATTCAACATTTTTCACAATTTTATTTAACTATTAAAAAAAGTAAAATACACCAAAAATTAAGTAATCAAACACACTAAAAAGATGTCAAATTAACACTTATCGTTGAACTAGTGAGTTTTAATGAGAGTTTGGAAGGCATTCACTTGTTGCCTAAGAAGGGGTTAGGTTTGGGCCGTAAATTGGTACCGTAAGCTCCCCTGACTATGGGCATGATATCTTACTAGATTTTAACCAATCTTGGGAAAGCTTGCTATTGGATGAAAAATAAAGATGATCTATTTCGGAGAGCTGCGTAAGTGGATCAACTTATTTGTCAGATTTATATTGTTGAAGACGATTGAGTGAGAAAGGTGTGAGAGATCGAAAATATAAGATGCTAAGCGATTATGGATCAGATCGATTTTCCTGGGGTTTGGGTCTTTTTTTTTTTTTTTTTTTTTCGAAACGATATTTGATTATATTACTTCCAAAACATGTACAAGTGCGAGCAAAGGCTCGAGATAACTTTACAATCAGTGTGTTTAACACTGAGGAAACAAAAGTTCCTCATCGATTGTGATGCCTAAGGCATATAGACTAATCCTAGAACTTAGATGATTGTTACCACTATTAACTAGACAAAAGGAGCACATATGAAACAGCCCTTTCAATTGTACAATATCCTCCACCAGAGTAGCTATTCTAATATCACTTGCCTTTTGAGATCGTATGTGATTGAGGAGTTGCTTGTTCAGAACCTGGAATTGTACCTTCCTTTGTTGCAAGGTGGTTGCTTTGCACATAGCCAGCTTAAGTGCTACTGCTTCGTCCACTAGCTGCACCCCTGAACTTCTTTCTCTTAATGCCCATCCTATCTTTGGCTCTTGGTTCCCCTCAGCTAAAGTGATTCCAATGCCTAAGACAGGTTTGTCTGTGTAACTTGTTGCCGCAACTCTCATGATCACTGTTCCTCCTTCCGGCTCTAATTGCTGGTCATCATGGTTGTCAAGTGATGTTTCTCCTGTGCTCATCCTAGTTTCCTTGTTTGTTGCTTCTTCAAATTCTAGCCATTCCTCCTGAGCCTTCTTAATTGTCCTCCACGGCTGATGATATTCCCCCTTGAATTCCCAATCATTTCTGGCCTTCCATATCTGCCACAGAATGTTGACAGTTAGGGCCAGATGTTGTGATCCTAATGCTCTATACCTTGCCTCGGTGATTGCTGTCCACCATCTTTTGAAACATCCATGATATTCTTGCGTGCCTTCCCATTGGATAGGTGCAAACTGCCAAATTTGTTTAGCTTCTCTGCAATTCAGTAGCGTATGCTCTACTGTCTCCCTTCCTTCCCCACACCTTCTGCAAAAGGGATCACCTACTTTGGTTCTTCCATGGATGATCTCTCTCACTGGCAGTGCATTATTCAAGCATTTCCACAGGAATATCTTTAGCTTGTGTTTGATTTTGAGTCTCCACATTACTTTCCACATCTTATTATTTTGTTGCTCCCAGCTCGTGGACACCTCCTCCTGAATATCTTTTTGTGACCTTTCTCTACTGGATATCAATGCCTTGTACCCAGAAGTGACTGCGTACTTACCATCAGCACCATGCATCCAGAAGTAACTGTCCTCTCTTCCTGATAAACTAATTGGAATGCTCAGGATTCATTCTGCATCCACTTCATTAAAAAGCTGGAATACCAAGATCCTATTCCATCTTTTCTGAATTATCAGTTCGTCCACCTTGTGAGGACTGCTATCCAATTGTCTCTTGGTTGTCACCCTCCCATTGGTTGCGTCTGGAATCCATTTGTCATTCCAAATTTGTGTACTCCTTCCATTGCCTATTCTCCTTCTAACTCCTTGTTCCACTAATTCCCTTGCTTCCATCAGACCCCTCCACATCCAAGATGCATTGTTTGGAACTTTGCACTTGAATATGGAGCTCATGGGGAAATATTTGGCCTTTAGTACTTGACTGACTAGGAGATTTGGTTGTGTAAGTATCCTCCACACCTGTTTGCCTAGCAATGCAGTATTGAAAGCTTCCAGCTCCTTGAATCCCAAGCCGCCCTTTTCCTTGACTTGAGTGAGCTTCTTCCAAGAGCACCAGTGAACCTTATTCTTACCATTTACTTCTCCCCACCAGTAGTTAGACATAATTGAGCTGATATCTTTGCACAATCTTTTTGGTACTTTGAAGCACGACATGGTATATGTGGGCATAGCCATGGACACCGACTTGAGCATTATCTCCTTTCCAACTGCACTAAGAAGTCTGTTTTGCCACTTGAGGAGCCTTTGTTGTATGTTAGTTCGTATGAAGCCAAAAATCTGTTCCTTTGTTCTTGTGACCACCATTGGCAGGCCCAGGTACTTGCCTTGACTGACCTGTTGCATGTTCCCCATGATCTGGCAGATCTCTTGCTTCTCTACTGGACTCACATTTTTGCTGAACAGGATGGAGGACTTGTCGAGATTTATCAGTTGACCTGATCCAGTGGCATACACTTGCAGCACCCTCATAAGCTCTGTTGCTTGTTGCTGGTTTGCTTTGCAGAAGATTAGTGAATCATCTGCAAAGAATAAGTGTGTAATGCTTGGTCCCCGTCTGCAAATTCTCATCCCTGAAATCTTCTTGCTCTCTGCAGCTCGTCTGAGGAGATTTGAGAACCCTTCTGAACAGAGGAGGAATAGATAGGGGGATAGGGGATCCCCTTGTCTAATGCCTCTTCCTGGAGTGACATATTCTTTAACTTCTCCATTTATAGAGAAAGAGTATGTTACTGTTCTTAAGCATTCCATGATCCAGTTTCTCCATTTGTAGTGGAATCCCAGTTTTGCCATCATTGCATCCAAGAAGCTCCATTCAACTCTGTCGTATGCTTTGGACATGTCCAGCTTCACGGCCATGAACCCCTCCTTACCTTGCCTTTTGTTTTTGAGATAGTGCAAATATTCATGAGAAAGCATGATGTTATCCAAAATTTGCCTACCAGGGATGAATGCGGATTGATTTTTGCAAATGCAGCAATGCAAGACACTTTTAAGCCTATTCGCTAAGATCTTAGCAATGATTTTGTACATAGTGTTACAAAGACTTATAGGCCTATAGAGTTTCAGAGATGTGGGATTTAGAACCTTAGGAATGAGGGTGATCACTGTGTGATTGACATTTTTAAGGAGATGGCCACTATGAAAAAAAGATTGGACTGCCTTTACCACATCATTCTTAATAATGTTCCAGAATTTTTGGAAGAAAATTGGCGACATTCCATCAGCCCCAGGGGCCTTATCAGGACTCATGGAGAATAAAGCAGATTTAATCTCCATTTCCTCCACAGGTTTTATGAGGTTTTCATTCATTTCCACGGTGATATTGTTTGGAATACCCTCTAGTACCTCAGTTAAGTCCCCATCTCCACTGCTAGTAAGGAGTTTCCTATAGTATTCAACAATCTCCGAACTTAGCTCCTCCTCACTTTCAGTCCATGATCCATCTTCTCTTTGCAACTTGTTCATTCGATTTCTCCTCCTCCTTCCTTTCACAGTTGCATGGAAGAATTTTGTGTTTTTATCTCCCACCCTGAGCCATTGAAGCCTTGATTTCTGTGCCCAATACAATTCTTCTTCCTTGTATGCATCCTTAAGTTTCCCCTTCAGAATGTTCATACTACCATTCCTATTGCTTGTGTCCATTTCCTTTAGCTCACTCATTTGTCTTTTGATCCGATCTATCTTCCCTCTAGAGTTCGCTTGGAAAGTATTTTTCCATTTTAGTAGAGCAATTCTGCAATTCTTGATCTTTTTTACCACTTGAAACATCCTTGATCCTCCGTGTCCAGCTCCCAAGCAGTCTTGATAACCTCTCCTATGTCCTCTCTTCTTAACCATCTCTTTTCAAAATAGAATCGCTTCTTCCTCCTATCTGACCTTGGTCTTGTGTCGATCATGATCATGCTGTGGTCAGAAGCATAAGTATCCAGATGTCTACACTTGACTTGGTCGAAAATCTGGTACCATGAGTAGCTGCATAGCCCCCTGTCCAGTCTTTGTTTAATTTCACCTCCAGATTCCCAATTATTACACCATGTCCACGGGTGTCCCTCGAATCCAATATCCATCATCTGATTTCCATTGATGAACTCTTTAAAGTCCTTAAAGCTTCTATCCTCCCTCCAGTTTCCTCCCCACTTTTCATCATTAGAAACTATGTCATTAAAGTCCCCTGCTATTATCCACCTTTCCCCCCACAATCTTTTCCTTTTCTGAATCACTTTCCATTGCTGTCCTCTCACCTGATTGTCACAGCTCGCATAAATACCGATGAACCACCAATCTAGATTAGCTTCTTGGTCCTCCACATGTGCCTCGATAGTAAAGGCAGATATCAAAATCTCTTTTATTGTCACTTCCTCTTTCCATAGAAGAGCCATACCACCTGTTTTGTTCATGGCATCAGCTACTACAATCTCATCAAATCTTAGAATATTTTTTGCTTTTTCCAGGTATTTTTCCTTGTTTTTGGTCTCACACAGGAATATCATGTTTGGAGAGGAGAGGTTATTCACCTCCCTCAGATGGGGAATTGTCAAGGGGCTCCCCACTCCTTGACAATTCCACACCAGCACCTTCATTTGTTCTCTGGGGTCCAATATGGGTTGGACCCCTCCCCCTCAGCTTCTTTCCTTCCAACATCTAAACCACTATCATACTTATTTTTTTTCCAGACCTGAATTTCATCCCCAGCAAACTCCACCTCCACATCCATTTCATTGATATTCCTTTTTCCTTGGTTTTTCTTATCAACAAGTTTATTGCTAATATCCCTCAGGGGTTGTTTTCTAATCCTTGGTGACCTTAAAGGGTTCAAATTTCTTCTGTTTTGTTTCAGACCTGCCACTTTCATCCTGTTCTCACTTACAGTATCTACCTGCATTATTTCCGCTTCTATCAGTCCTTCATCATTGTGAATATGTTCCATATGCTGATCTGTCACTTCCATTTGTTTATCCACTTGCCTTCCTTCGTCCATGATCATTGCGTCCCTAGTCTCCTCTAGAGGGCCATCCTCTTCATCACTGATGCTATAGACTCCCCTCCTTAGTGTAGCTTCCACAATCTCCGCATCCTTTCCTTTCTGCATACCTGAATTCTTGTCTGTGCAAAGCTGTGTTTCAGTGCAGGAGAGGGTAGGCTGACTTTGCCTCTGTTCCACACTCAGTTCTTTCTCTCTTCCCCTCGAAGTTCCTTTTTCCACTTCTTCCACACCATTGTTATCTTTCCTTTTGACCGGAGCTTCCTGTTTCCCTTTCTCCACCCATTCTCCATTTTGCAGACTCCAGTGGTGTCGTTGGGGATTATAGTTAGCACTTGTTTGGTTTTTCTGGGGTGAAATTTTCCTACTTACACTTCCAGCCCGCATCCATGTACCAAACTGATTATCCTTTTTCCCCTCTCCTACACGCAAAGGTTTGTCACATGTTCTTTCACTGTGACCTATTCTGCCACAACTATAACAAAAGTCTGGGCACCTTTCATACTTAAAGCATGCCCATTTTGCACTCCCTGCCACCTTAACTGTTGTCCCTCTCTGAAGAGGTTGTGTAATGTCCATCAGTACAGAAAGTTTGAGATGTCTTCCCTCCTTCCCACCTGTTTGTGGGATTAGCACATCTCTCACTTGGTGGAACACAGCTCCTATTTTCCTCCCTGCCTCTTTGGACATCCAATGCACTGGGAGATTCCAAACTTGCACCCAGATTGGAGCCAGTTTAAAGGCTGTTTCATCATCCTCTATACCTTCATACCATCTGTTCATCACTAACATCTGATTATCCAGAATCCAAGGCCCTCCATTCATAACTCTTTCTCTGTCATTTTCTCCTGGGAGTATGAACTGGAATGTATTCGGCCCTAACTCTGCTATTTTCAAATCTCTAGGGTAGCTCCAGGCTGTGGTAACAAAGTTCTTAACACCTGTATAATTAGCAATCTTTTCGCCCACAACCTTCCCTATCAAGCTGCATTGGCACTCCCTGATGCCAATAGCAAGCTCATCCCTTCCCACATCAGTAACCTGGAGCTCCTTACTCGAAAGTTCAAAGCTTTGCAACAAATCTGCCAGTTCCTCAGCCATGGGACATACAGAGAGGTACTACTGGTACACCACACAATATTACGGTAGAAACAGAAAACACCAAAAAAACTACAAGGAAGACAGGAAATATACTTTTTCTCAAAATGCAGTTCTGGTAGGCAACTATACTACATGGAAAAGTTCCTATCACTAATGCAAATAACAATTAAAACAAGGTAAGAACAGGTACCAGCCATGAGAAGCCTTAAAGACGCAGCACACCTCAGTTAAGAGCTTTGCTTGTTGTCTTTAATTCGTCCATCATAGTGGGATCGGACGAAATTGTTTTGGATCTTGGTTGTCTGGGATCGTAAAGATTGCCCAAAATTTTGAAACTTTTGGAACTTTTGAAACTTTTTGAAATTTTCCGTTCTCCCACCAAGGAAAGAAAAGCTCTCTTTTCAAGAGAGAGAGAGCCCCTACTAGAGAGAGGATTTACCAACAACCTTTTTTCATCATTCCTGGGGTTTGGGTCGCTGTATAGCATTCTTGCGAAATGGTGTATGGCAAACCAAATATCATATGCATGCCCCAGCAGTTGATACCAGACTAAGGTGTAGCACTATGTCTCAAGTACAAGGTCAATTTCAACAGGGCATACCTTATCAGATGCCTCACTGCCAAGGTTGTCTGAAAGATTTGGCAGGTTTTCTCCATAGCATGTAACAATTGAATCCAATGCAGATCTAGTGTCCTTATTTGATTTCATAACTGCAACACTTATGCATAAAGATTCAAATTAGGATGGGATGAGAATAGGATGAGATAAACAGAGTTCATGTTAACATCCACCAAATTAATATTCGTTCTGTCCAGATGATGCAGTTTCAAATAGGAAAACTGTCAATGTGAAATTTACTATCAACTTTTTTTTTTAAATTTTTTCCCAACTTACTATCAATCTATCAATCTATTTATTTTTTCCCGAAATAATTGAGCGTCCATCAAACACCTGAGCTTAATTATTATTTCGTATCCTGTCAAACAAGTACATTTCTGTCCAAAATAAACAAATTCAGCAAACAAACATAAGCAATTGAATAGAAGTACTGATGGACTCAAGGGTTAGTAACACATTGCCCCTCGAGCTTTGGGGATAGTAACAATTTACCATCCTTAAAAATATACACTTCACTTCCTATGGAGACTAGTCAACCTTGAAAAAATTAACTCCATGAAAGAAAATGTGAGTGTTATGACAACATTGCCTTTTTTTTGTTGACATTATTTGTGATTCACAATTGTTACCCTTTTCGGCTAAAAAAATTGAAGTTGGATTTAATGTCCACTTTCCGAATCTAAATTCAATGCATAACAGCCCTTTTTAACAATTTTGATTAAGGATTTATTATTTGACCAATTTGATAAGCAAAAAAAGATGAATAATATTCTGTTAACAGTTTACATAGACTAATATAATAAAAAACTATTTTTTAAAGTATAACAAGTTTAACATTACGCTTTAGTTTTCAAAAGTTTGTTTACTCAATTTATTGTTGTTACTGTGTTATTTACCTGTATTGTTTGATTTAAAGTCTAATGAATTGAACAAATTATATATAAAAGTGAACATTAATCCAACAAGAAAAAATTTAGGGATAATAAACTAAATGCAAATATTTTTTAGCTTTCATCTATTTGATATTTTTGTATAGTAGATAGTGACAGTTGTCGAGCTTGTGTAATAATAAAATTCTATTCACAAAATATATAATCAAGTACAATGGTAAGTAGGGTCATCTCCTCAAATATTAGGAAAAATTCATTTGTTTTCAAGTGAGAATTAATTGGGGGAGTTTGGAAATTCTAAATTAAAATAAATAATCAACTTAAATAAAAACAGTAAAACAGAAGAGAATTAAAATTTAATCAATAATATGTAGCTCTAGCCAAGGAGAAAACTTTAGAAGTAGTTCATACAACTGTTCATTGATGCAATAATTATTTCATCTATTCTTTAACAAACAGCTTAAAACTGCCAAACAAACAATGACAATTTGTTTTTCTGTACCATGTCGAGAGTTAATGTATGCCGGTTAACTACTTCTCTAATCAAGAAATAGCCAATGTTGTTTGATTCGGACTGGACCAATAGAGACAGTGAACCGGCCTTCTTTCTAAGTTGATTTGTGGTACAAAACCGCAAAAACCAATCAAAATCGGCTAAACTAGTAACCCGATTCGATTGTTTGACCCGATTCGATTAACCTTTCTTTCTTGTTTTTTCCAAGCATAATTTAAGTTACTTAAACTGTAACACTTTCATTTATTAATAGGAGTATGAAAATGCCACCCACTTAGTGTAAATACCAAAATCACTCACTTTCATGAATGATCTCTAAATCAAGATGTTTCATCCCCATCATCTTATCAATTTAGCATTAGTGATTCCAACTTTTATTAATTTGTTTTAATTTAGTTTTTCAAGTAATTATGGAAAATGGACATATTTTAGTCATGAATTTATATTTTTATATATAATTATTAGGTGTACATTTGATTACAAATCTAATATTTTTGAAACATTTTGTATGATTGGCCGAATATAAACAAGAACTTAATTTCAACATTTCTGAAACTTATAAAAATATAAAATAATTATGACATCATACTGACGTCAGCAAATTTTTATAACGGTCGAATCGATCCGACCAATTAACCCTTGACCCAGTAGTTTAGCGGAATCGCTATCGATCCGAGTTTAACAACATTGGAAATAACGCTACAAAGGAAGAGAGACAGGCGGCCACTTATTTCTGTTTTGTGCCGAGACTAATAATAGTCTTCCTAAACAAAGATGTCCCTATTAAAAGTCCAAGAAGCAACTCTTGTCTCACGTTCCTGCCTTTCCAAAGTACTACTACTATCCTAATTTTCCTAAGAAAAGGATATTTCTTAATTAACAAAAGATAAATTAAATTGTTTCCTAATACAATTCAGAAAGACGGAAGACCAATCATCTCGGAACAGGAAACATGGTTCTAAGGACTTCGACTTGAACTAGGAAACTGCAACGCATGCGAATTTGGATCTCTCTGAACTTGAGGGCTGGACTTGGGTGCGCCCACGTGGAACAGAATAAGAGTCTTCTGCTGGAAATATCTTCATTAAACCATTTTTTTTTTTGCCATATTCCTACAATCAACACTAATTGTCAAATATGAGTAGAATCAATCTAATAATGCAATATTTGGCCAAAATCACAAGAAAATATTAGCAATTTCATTAACCAATGTGTATCCTATCAGATATCGTGGAGAAGATGCAAATTTTTAGTAATAAAAGAGAAATAATATTAAGTTATAAAGAATACAAATAATAGTAAGTTATAAATAGTCTCATAAATAAAAGATTAATAATATTATTGCACTCACTTTTTATACATTTTTAATTTTGACTGCCCTTTATCGGGGCAAAATGTGTACTTTTAAGATTGAAAGTCATAAAGTGTGTCAACTACCAAAGTTCAGGGGCAAAGTGTGTTTAACCCCCAATATTTATTGAACATGTGGTATGACGACAAGAAGTCTTACTTGGAGAGAAACATGAATCAACTCTACTCTTTTACAAGTAATTATATAAATTAATTAGTTACAACTTGTAAGTTAATATAAACAAATCTTAATTCTCAAGTCGTAAGACCTTGAGCTATGATCTATAGACCTCAGGTTTAAGTGACCATTGGGTAGGTGATATGAAGTGCCGTACTTGATCCATTTCGCAAAAAGATAACAAAATTATATAAAAAAAGGTAAATAAATGAGAACTAAAAAATGAATGAGAAAATAACAAAGATAAAGCAAAAGTTCTTCAACAATAATTGTGTTCGAAGAGGGATTACAGCTTCCAGTTTCAGACTGTATAATAGACTAATAGTAATAGTAATTAGTCAATAGACTACTAAATAAAAATTTAAGCCTCTTCAAAACCAATACTAATTACTAATAGTCTAATTACAAGAAGGTGGAATCCCATATCCATTAGGGATAAAAACATTATCATATGCACAACTATCACAAAGCTGGGATGATTCTTTAAGCAAGTTTGGACGAGATGAAAACCTTGAATGTGCGAGATGTATATTCTTCAAGGCAGTTATAATTGTCCAAGAGTTGGCTTCTAATTTTAGAAAAAAGTTTATTGTCACAATAAACAAATAAATATTACACAGTGACAATAAACCAAAAGAACAGAAAACAAAATGTGGAAATGAAACCATTTATTAAAATATGATCCCTAAAAGACATTGAAAAATTCTTTGGCTTCGCAGTTAGCTTCCATCACTTCATGCTCTTTGACCTTTGATGGATTCTCAATATAAGTGCAAGTTTAATCCAAAATATACCTGTTTGACTGTAAGCATACAGGTCAACTTGTAGTTTAGGGCATAAATCGAGTCGATCCTACGAGGAGCAACTTTTACAAATACTAGGTTCTTTACTTGCTCTATTATTTAGACTAGCTATCAATAAAAGTAATGAAAATCACAATACTAACTAACTAACTAACTAAATTAACTAGATAACTCACAAGTAAACAATGGAGAAATTTCACTAAATACTTGAGTCTAGGGAAATAGAGTCCACTTATGTCATCAAAGATACAAGTAAATATATTTACCTCTTATTACTATTCTTATTTAACTTGGGATTCATTTCCATATTTACCAAAACTCATTCTCATAATGTAATGGTCTAAACTAGACTAGTTTTCCCCATTCTCATGGTGAATAACTAGATCTACTCTTATTTTTTTCATTTATGTTGTTCCATCATTATTATCAATTTTCATTGACTAACAATAACTAAAAACTTGCTATTGGTGATCAAGCAATAACAAGTGATAAGCATGTATAAATAGACAAGTTAATATAAGATGTAACAAGTGTAAATTATATTCAACTCATATCCAATGGCCATAAGTTTCATATACTCTCTACATCTAGAAATTTAGCTACTCATGTGATAAAAGACAATAAAGAGCATAATTTCATTGCATGCAAAAATAATGAATCACAAGTAAAGAGAAAGATAGAGAAAGCTTAGCCAAGATGATGAACAACCTCCCAATCTTCTATTTCTTCACCAAGATGAATGATACAATGAATTTTTCAAGTTTTTCATACAAGTTTTTAGTTAGAGACAATGAGAAAAGACTAAAACTAAATTCTACCAAAACTAGCAAGAACTTCCTAGAACCCTCTCTCTCCTCCATGATTCTTGCATATATTTTGTTAGAAGAATCAAAAAGTGATTAATGACCAGACACAAATCTCATTTTTTTTCTTTCCTAATCACTCTTGAGCATGTGCAGCCGAATTTCTTGTCTAGAATTGAGCTGGAAAGCAGTGTGAAAATAGAGCAAGCTGTAGAGCAAGTTGCAGAAAAATAGGGGAGAATACGCGGCTCCTCAATATACGACTTAAACCCACGTATTGAGGTTGCATATTGGCTTCTGGCTTGAATTCTCAATTGTTTTCTGCTCCAATTCATCACTAATACCTCATGCAAGATGTTCATGTTGTTGTTCATGCATTCCACCAGCAATACTTGCATTTGATGATCTTCTACTTTCCAATTTACCGTTGAATCAAACGCTAAATGACTTCGAATCGGATCCATCTTGAACCAACATTAAGAGTTCACCTCAATTTCTGCAAATATAACCAACTTTTACACATTAAGTTGCTCAAATAAAAACTTGCAAAATATAGAAGACTAGGGAGCAAGTTACATCTTAAAAAATCCTAATTTGTACTAAAAACACACACCAAATGCCTACTAATAACCATATATAATAAACATTTATCAACCTTTTTCTTGTGAGATAAATTATAACTAAAAAATCTTAAAAATAGAAAGAAACTTGAAGGAGAGTATTTGATGTCTACAAAAACTTGAAGTCAAATTAGGGTATTGAAAATGTAATGTAACTTGAAAGAAAAGACACTAGAAATCTGTAAGCATTATAATAAACTAAAAGAAAGAGGAATTTCAAACATAATAAGCTCAATAGCTCTCAATTCTCCCAACCATTTTATGTTACCAATGTATCCTGACACAAAAGATAGTTGTAGTTAAGGAAAATCATTTTTCTAAAGATTATTACATTTAAAATTATTTTAGTACTTGGTTGTATAGTCAAAATCTCAAATATTAGTCATGACAACATTTATATGATGGATTTAATGCCCAAAAAAATTGATATAAAATAAATGTAAGTTATTGATTTGCCGGCAAAATTGAAATTTGCCTGAGAATGGTAAAGGAGAAAAGAATAGACCAAAGAAGGCCCAAAGAAGATCCTTTCATTGGTCAATAAGAAAAGAATTGTTTAAGGGTGGATGTTAGCCATCTCATACATTGAACTCCTCAGAATTTTGTTTGAAAACTTTGCAAATGATCCTAAGAATATGGTTCAAGCAAATTCAGATATAGATAGATCTTGAATGCATGATAGTAACATTTTCTAAGTTAGTTACATATCTCATCTAAAGTATCGAATCTAATAAAGAATTACTTTGCTGCAAAACATAGTAAATAATCCAAAAGTTGGCTCACAATTATTGCCAAATGCTTATTTAAGAAAGAGAGAAAACGGCAAAAGCTTAATAATGACATAAAAAAATAAAAGTTTAAACCCTTAAATTCAGTTAGTTTTTTTAAGCAGGAGAAATGTGGGATTTAAGAAATGGGGAGGGGTAGGGAAATTAGAACCTATGATCTCTAATTCCTGGAGTCTCAATTTTAACAACTAGACTAAGCCCTTTGAGGCTAATTACACCAAATAGTTCTTGGTGAGAATTTCTCCCAAGAAATTGAAACAAATTGATCCATAAATACTTTTCAATTAGCCATGTTAAGTAGGGGTGAGCAATAACTCTAATTAATATAAGAACATAGAAGAAATGGGGTGGGGTAGGGAAATTAGAACACAAAACCTCTAATTCTTGGGGTTTTAATTTTAACAACTAAACTAAGGCCTCCGAGGCTAATTACACCAAATAGTTCTTGGTGAGAATTCTCCCAAGAAATTGCAACAAATTGATCCATAGATACTTTTCAATTAGCCATGTTATGTAGGAGTGAGAAATAACTCTAATTAAAATAAGAACTATATATATATATGTAGACACACACTTCCTTTTATTTAGAAAAATTGACACTTGGTGCACCAAATAAACTTTTCATTCCACAAATCTAACAGTGCTTCTTGTAAGGATAAGAATCCTGATTTGAAGTGTAATAAGATCCTTCTAACAAGTCCCAAAGTGGCCATTGGCAACACTTTCATCAGATTTTTGCACTTTTCAATTAACTCAACTACAAAAAAATGGGATAGATTAAGAAGAATCATGGATAAATACGCGACCTTACTTTTGCATTTATTCTTGTGTGCAAGGTTTACGCCAATGTTGCTTGATTCCCAACAACTGGAATATGAACATCAATTGTTAAAATAGATCAAGAGGAATGACGTATTGGTTAATTGAGTGTGCATCAAAGTAAGGAATTTTTTATGCTATTTAATCTACAAATACCTGAACTTATTCTACTTCATCCACTGTCTCACAAATTAAATTGTGAGTAAGGCTTCTTTTTTTTTTAATGATCATTAAAATTAGAAATATATAGTCTAAATTAACCTAAATAAATATTAATCATGACATAATATTGATCATTAAACTTGTATGATGAATTTAGTACATGATAAAACTGTCTGATGAGCATATATTTAGGTGAAATGTGATTATTAGCGTTGCACGCAACAATGAAATTAACGTGGATATGGTAAAAGAGAAAAGAATAGTAAAAAGAAGGCCAGAAGAAAATCCCTTCATTATTCAATAGAAAATGAATACTTTAATGGTGGATGGTTTCCATCTCATTTCTATAGCTCAGAAATTTGTTTGAAAATCATGCAAGTGATTCTGTGATTATGGTTCAAGCAAATTCATATAAGAGGGAAACCTTGAATGCACGGTTGAAATATTCATCTAAGTCAGTTATATATTTCATGCACAGTATCAAAGTCGACAAAGAATTGCTTTGCTGTAAAGCATAGTAAGTAATCCAAAGTTAGCTTCTAAATTTTTATCTTCAAATTGAAAAAAAGAAAAAATAAAAAGTTTAGTAGTGACATGGAATCGTTAAGAAAGAATATATATACACACACACACATATATATAACCCTCAAGCTGCTTCTGCTGCATGGAAATCCTAAAAATTTATTTGGTAGAATGAATCAAGTATTACAATTGAAAATTTTTAATATCAATCTTCAATTATTCTAAAAATGTCAAAATTCCATTTAAATCAACATATAATATAGTAGAACAAATAAAACAAAAGTAAGAAAGCATATTATGTCCTTTAAATTAATCATGGGTAACTAAGTCAAATTTATATTAATTATATTCTATTTTGACATTTAAATATTGATTATAATAAATACTAGAAAATGAATGAATATTCCACTCTAACTTCTGTACTAGACACTCTAGAATGATAATTTTTTTCCCTACCATTTCAGATGCAAAGATCTTTCCATTATGAGCATTCTCGCACATGAAATGAGAGGTCAGAGTATCCAATGGGCACTTGTTAAAATGTTTAAAAAGAAATCCTTAACAAATAAAAACAAAAACAACCCTTTAACAGATATCATACTATTGTTATATGACCTTTTAATATAGATCACCTATAAACTATAGAGTAGATATTTTATGACAAATAACATTATCCAAAAGAAAAAGATACAACAAGAAATCATGGTCGCGCGTTGCATTTTAGTCACTTTTCATATTTAATTTCATTTCATTTGGGAAAATTGATACTTGTTGCCTTAAATAATCTTTTTATTCAAAAAAACTAGCAATTCGTTTTGTAAATATGAGAGTCCCGACAATTTGTTTTACACTTTTTCACATGTTTCATGCTTTTCTCTTTATTCTTGTGTGCACGGTTAACGTCAATGTTTTCTGATTCCAAACACTAGAATAAGGAATGCTTTATTCGTTAATTGAGTGCGCATCAAAGTAAGGAATTTTTTATGCCATCCAATCCATAAATGCCTGGACATATTTGTGTTTCTAATTCTAAACAGACAAACAGTTTTCCACTTCGAAATACACAAATTCTCAGCTAACAACCATAAACAATGGCTGAATTGATTGTTCCAAAGATAATTGATGAATTGGGTGATGTTCTCGTGAAGCAGTTTGGGGAGAAGATTAACCTGGTGATGGGAGTTGAAAAGGAGGTGGCAAATATCTCCTCTAAGTTGGCAACCATTGAAAAAGTGCTGCATGATGCAGAGAGACGAAGGCTGAAGGACAGAAGTGTTGGAATTTGGCTAGAAAAGCTTGAGGACATAACATATGAGATGGATGATGTGCTGGACGAATGGAACTTCAAGATTCACAGAGCAAAGAATGAAGGAAGTCACCAGAATGCCAGATTGCAGACAACATTGTGGATCAAGGTTCGTTCCCTCATCCCCTCCCTTTGTTCTTGTCTCAAACAAGTTCCTGTTCGTAGTGATATTGCTTTGAAAATAAAAAGCATAAATGAAAAGCTAGAATTGACGTTGAAAGAGGCAGATCAATTCAAGTTTATTACAAGTGGGGGAATTCCTGATTCTCAAGATTTTCAGCGAATTATAACTACCTCAATGATAGACGAATCAAAGATCTGTGGTCGAGAATCTGATAAGGTTGCTTTACTTGACCAAGTTTTGTCTAAGAGCAGTAGTCAAGGAAGAAAGGGGGTTCAAGTTATCTCTGTAGTAGGGGCCGGGGGTAGTGGAAAGACCACACTTGCGCAACTACTCTTCAATAACGATAAAGTGAGGAACCATTTTGAACTTAGAAATTGGATTTGCGTATCAGATCCTTTTGACCAGAAAAGGATTGCGAAAGCTATCCTTGAGAATGCTGGAAAAAGTTCTCAAGAATCAGAGTTGGATCCATTGATCCAACGCATAAAAGAAACTTTTTCTGGTAAGAGATTCCTGCTTGTCCTAGATGATGTCTGGACAGAGGATGACTCAAAGTGGGAACCTTTCCAAAACTCTCTCAAGGATGGGGCTCCTGGAAGTGTAATCTTGGTGACAACAAGGAGTCATAGAGTGGCCGCAGTGGTGGGAACAACTCATACTCACCAGATGGCCCTGATGTCCGACTCTGATTGTTGGCTAATAATGCAAAGGATAGCATTTGCCAACAAATCAGGGGACTTGTGCAAGAAGGTGGAAAGAATTGGGCAGAAAAGTGCAAAGGGTTGCCACTTGCTGCAAAGACTATGGGAAGCTTGTTACGGTTCAAAGATACTGTACAACAATGGCAGAATGTTTTGGACAGTGAGATATGGCAATTGGAGGAAGCAACTGTGGAACTTTTCCCTCATTTGTATTTAAGCTATAACGAGTTGTCCCCGGAGCTGAAACGTTGCTTCTCATATTGTGCTGTCTTTCCCAAAGATCATGAGATACTTGTAAATGAGCTTATTAGGCTGTGGATAGCACAAGGTTATGTTCGCCCAAGACGAAGAGGTGAGCGCTTGGAGCTGGTGGGCCGTGAGTACTTCAACAATTTGGCAATGCGTTCCTTTTTTCAAGAATTAGAAAAAGTTGAGGCTTACTTTGGGTTACCTGAATATATGAAGTGCAAGATGCATGACATAGTGCATGATTTTGCACAATTTCTCACAAAAAATGAATGTGCACTTGATGGAATTGGAACAAATTCATCTGGTGAAAGAGCACATCATCTAACAATTTTGGAAGAAGGCACTGAGGAGGAGATGTTTAGTTCTCGAGTCGTTGATTTTGGACGGCTCAGGAGCTTTATAACATTTGCTAGAATTGGAAGAGTAGTTCCCCAAAATCTGTTTTGCATTTTGAAGTGCGTGAGGACTCTGACTTTAAGCAATTGTGGGCTAGCTGAAATCCCAGCCGAGATCGGAAGGTTGATTCATCTTCGGCGCTTGGACTTGAGTGATAATCTTTTCATTACACTGCCAGAAGCTATATGTGATCTATATTATCTGGAAACTCTGGATATCAATTGTTGTGAAAAGCTTTCGTGCCTTCCTGAAAGGATTGAAGGCCTTGTACACTTAAGGCACCTTTTCAATAAGATGACCGTTGATTTACGTCAAATTCCACAAGGACTCACGAAGCTGACGTCACTTTGTACTTTGGCTAGGTTCATCGTCAGGAGCAATTATGATGATTTGGCAATTCTGAAGGACCTGAACCAACTGGAAAGATTGGCCATTGTAATTGAAGGAGAAGTAGATTTTGGGAGTGCAAAACTTGGCAAGAAAATCAACATGCGTGAAATGTTTTTGTTATTTAGTGAGAGGACCCACTTTATAGAAACTCCAAGTTGCATTGAAACCATGCAACCACCTCCAAACTTGGAACTACTTGTGCTAGTTGGCTATCCAGGAACCCAGTTACCAAGTTGGCTTGTGACGAAGTCTCACGCCAATAACTTGACGAAGCTCAGTATTGCTAGGCCCCACAACATCTCATCCTTGCTTGCCTTGCGGAAGCTATCATTCCTAGAAGAGCTTGTGCTCGGGGAAGCGGATGAGCTAAAATGTTTGGGTAAGGAATTCTTCGGAGTTACAAAAGCACTACATGAGAATAGTCGTGATGCTCTTGATACATTGTCAGACTCCGAGTCATCATTCTCAGCTGAAGCAGTGGCATTTCCGAATTTGAGAAAATTATATTTTCGTGAATTCGACAATTGGACAAATTGGGAAGACGTAAGTGAAGATGATGAAGAAGTTGCAGTCTCTATCATGCCATGTCTGGAGGAGCTAAAAATTAGTCAATGTTACAAGCTTGAAGCTCTGCCACATCGCATCCTCAGCAAGATATCATCTCTCAAAAATTTGGATATTCAACGTTGCGACAAGTTGAGGGATCGTTACTTTGACAAAATAGGAGATGACTGGATAAAGATATCACACATTCCTCGAGTTCACATATCCAATTAGTATTAATCTACTCAGGTATGATTATTCACATTTTTTTTTTATGTATCTATCATCTTTTCCTTACAGAATTACAACAAACAAAGGCCTGCTTTGTAGAATATGACGTGCTTAATAATGAATCATGGGTTAACAGAGCCATATGTATAATGAAAATATGAAATATTCATTAATAATTTAGAGTGGTTTTTTTTATTGAGAAGATGCAAGTCATTAACTAGTAAATACAACACTAAATTTCTAACAATATCTAACTGTAAACTCTTGAGTTTGGAATTCCATTTATGTCTTGTCTTTTTATCCTTTTTTTTTTTGTAGCTTTTGTCCTTTGTTTCCCAGATAATGCTCATGGCTCAAAGTGAAGCTACAGCAGAAGGCATTGATGTATCAACCTCTACGTCGACTTTTTACTTGGGTTCATGTAAAATTTCAAATAATTGTAAATATGGTTGAAGATGCACATCCACTTGCTTTGTTCAAAATAATTTGTTGAAACCGTTTGTAGCCTTACAAATTTGCAGATTGAATTTCAAGTGGTTACAAAACCAGTCTTTATTTCTTCAAATTATTATTATCTTATTGTATGAAAGTTTGTGTAGATTTAATAAAAAAGAAAGTTTGTACATCGTGCTTGTCTATATAGTGTTTTATTGACAATCTATTATCAACACACCTATTTTATGGTATTATTCTAAAATAACATGAATTCAAATTTGAAATTGAATAATACACATGTAGCATACATCCAAAACTATTAATAACAAAAAAAAAATCACTACACTCTGAGTGTATAAAAAGTTAATCCATATTCTAATGGTTAGAAGTTAACAAGTTGACAAACTATTCTTTATCTTGTTTCCTTTCTTAAAAAAATGTTTACAAAGATAATTGGAATAACAAAAACTCAAACTACAAAAAATGCATGTACACTTAAAGGCACCAAAACTCATGATACTTTTATAGTAGTAGCAGCAATGGTAGTTCTAGTAGTAGTAATGACAATGATATTGTACGCGATAAAAATTTCAAGTCTGCAAAATGACAAGAAAAAGAAATACACGACAAATATGTAATATATAAAATTAGAAAAATATGCGGGTACAATCTCTGGAAGTTTCTCGAACTTATGGAGAGTTTCCTTCGATTCTTCTCCTCGAACACCAATCCAAAGGCTTCGCAGCTTGTTCTCGGATCAACCACCGATTCTTTCAAATCTTGATATGGAAGATTTGAAGAACTTGAGAATATTTGAAGGCTCAAGTCTTGATATGCGGAAGACTTGAGGAGTTTAGAAACCCAGGCCTTCGTAGCTTGGAGCTTCAATACTTGAGTGTATGAGATGCCTCCTGGTGTGTCTCTGTCTGTGTGTGTCCCTTTGATTTGGTTGAGAGACCTCTATTTATAGCTGTAGCAAGGGGTAGAGGTTGAAGACCTGTGTACCACTTTACTTGCAAGACGTGCAGTCATATTAGGACTGTGTCAGTTAAATATTATCTCTTCATTTTATATTTATCAATAAAGAGATAGATAATTTCCCGATTGGCCAAGCCCGTGGGGGCAAGTGACGTGGTGTCGTCTGATTGGACAGACCATTGCAGTATATAAGAGATATATATGGATCAAACGACTCTAAATATTATCTCTTTAATAAGAAATAAATATTTAAATGTCTTCCAGTAGACATATGATATGATATGATTGGTTGGTGGAGATTATCCCTACAATTTGAATAAAATTTGGAACAACCTCACCTGACATGTGGGGAAAAATATAATTGGCCATTTAATAACCAAATTTTTCCAATGTTACATGACATGTGGCAAATACCCGATTGGATAGAAAGTAAAGCCCACAAAAATAATTTATGACCCATGGTTAATTTTTAAGAATTAATAAAATTCTATTGTCTACAAATGCCCCCTCGAAAACTCGTTCGTGAATAAAATTAAAGCGGGATTTGAAGTGAACGGAGTTTCACA
Source organism: Coffea eugenioides (assembly GCF_003713205.1). Classification (NCBI taxonomy): domain Eukaryota; kingdom Viridiplantae; phylum Streptophyta; class Magnoliopsida; order Gentianales; family Rubiaceae; genus Coffea; species Coffea eugenioides. Next base: position 2,124,205 of record NC_040039.1, read on the forward strand.
CAATTTTGTTTAAACTTAATTCGATTGTCCTAGCGAGCAGGACAACATAATCTCCAAATTTCAAATCCATAAAACGTATATGAAGCTCGTAGTCATAAGCCCTCAATTGATAACATAAAGTGATGGTTCATGCAACTTAGAGCTTTCAATTTACCGAGGCCCGAATTAATCACAGTTTGGCATTTTAAATAAGTACTTATGTAAAAGCTTTGCAATGTCGTAGCTTTCCAATTGATCATAAGATGGCTATGTAGGATGCCACCAATTCATGCATAACATATTGCTATCAATCCCACGGTCAAACATATCATGCCAATGGCCTCAGGTCCACCGTTACGCATGCATTGTTAGGCAAATTTCGGTGGCTTCAATTTCCAAGGCCGAATGGCTTTATAATAACTTGCCCCGAGTCCTTTTTATTTAAACACAATGAGAAAACGTGGTCCCCCCCCACTCTAGCTAACCATTAGGACTGTTTCCTAATTTGCTGCTGTCTCTTTGCAGATCGCCTGATGCTTGATCATTGGCATACTTCTCATTTTCCTTAGCGAGTGAATTAAAGGAGATCTTCCCGGCAACCCCTGACTAAACTCAAAAGCTTATTTGAGACGCCATGGTTGACGAGGTGCATCACTCCCTCCCCTATGGCGGCCTTCTTTAACTCGCCGTGACAGCTTCGTCCTCTGCTTTAATGTCCCTCAAATCAGTGGTAGGCACCCGAGGCCCTTCGTTGTTTTCGCTTCCACAAAGGTATTATCTATGTTCATCAGCTCTTCTTGAAGCCTCGCATACTCTTTTGATATTGACTGAATCCCACTGCTGGCCAAGCTTCTCAACTATTGAAGTCGCAGCAGTAGTGGTTTACCTGCAAGTTTCTTGAGTTCCCATGTGTTGGGCATAGTTTGTACGTGATGGAGCTGATGGAGTTGAACGCTACTGTACTTAGAAGTTCGTTCCAAAATTACCAGCAAGGTAGTTCAATCCATGACAGGCTCCACCTGCGGGAACCCGGTTCTCCATGCGAGTGATCCGTCTCATAATATGGTTGGTTAAAGGACACCATATTGGACTCGAATTCCGCTTACTAGAGCTCTACTAAGCACGCATAGTCCTGAAGGCAAAACCTCTGGGTAGTTCATGTAAACCAGAACTCTATTCGCGTTCGGACTTGAATACATGCTGGCTCTTAATGAAACTCTCCGCTATAAAACCCTCAAGGCCAAAGTCACAAATCCATAACCTCCCCAGAGCTTCGGAACTCCAGTTGCTGCCTCTTTTTTTTTTCCCCACGCCTTACAGCTTACCCAGCAAGAGTTGCCGCTATTTTCTTTGTTCGCTGTCACCACTCCTTCGCTGCTTATAACTCGAAGATCGCTGTCCAGGATTGCTGCGGTTATTAGAGCCAGCTACTAGTGTGGAACTCTCATTGCTGACGTCGCATCGATTTGGAGGTGATTATCTCCAATCTTGGTTCACCTTTCATAAATATTTATACTTGTAACATAGTAATCACTTTGCATGCAAGATACGGAAGCTTTTGCGCCATTGACTCGCATGCATGTTTTAATTTATTTTCGGAACTTCGCATAACATGCAAACATAACTTGATATTTGATTGACTTGTCCCAATTGTAACCTCTTTATCCATTATTTGCGGACATCCCATCTCACTTTTACCTTTTATTGTCAAGTCTAGCTTCAACAGGAACTCGGTATCCCGCTCAAGGAATTAGACCTTTAGCCGCAAGGTAGCTTGACTACCCAAGTTTCATAGAAATTTTGTTCCTCTTTTTCTCTTTTTTTTTTGCTTTTGTTTTTGTTTTTGTTTTTTTGTTTTTGTTTTGTTTTTTTACCAACTCAACCCCCCTTTTTCCTTCGAAATTCAGCCACCATGCAAATTAAAGACTATACCACGCCGTTGCCCCATATCTCATTGACGGATGAGAGGGGAGGGTCTCAATCGAAAAGTTTGTCATTGCATGTGAACAAACTAGCGATCGGCACCTTTACTGAGTCTTTTATACCCCTTGAAGGATGCTTTCATCTCGAAGATTGGACTAACAAGTGGACTAAGGAAGTGGTGGCACCATCGACTTTCTCCACTACGTTGAGGGAAGAAGAAGTGGTCGTATTAAACTCGTCACTTCACAATGGAGACCCAGAAATAGCCAAATTCACGCTTTCGTTCGTGGGATTCAATATTGACAAAACTACATGGAAGATTCCTTCTTCCTTCTTTGGCGAGGCGTGCTTCACCTCCCACTATTGGGAGTAGGTCGAGGACATCCTTGGAAGATATAAAGACGTACTCACACGCGCTGGCATTTTTGAAGCTGTTTACGCGTCGAGATACTCCTACGACCGCTGTGAAAATATCTTGCGAGCCTTCTTCAAATATTGGTGTCTCTCAACAAATACACTTCATACGCCCGTTGGGGAGTTGTCCATCATATTTTGGGATCTTTATCGACTTGGTGGCCTTTCGATCGATGGCTCGTTCTTTGATGAAGTTGTTCCTTCGGCGCAGGAGCTTCTCATTCGTGACAAAGAAGGGAAGCCACTTCTCCCTGAGAGTTGCAGGTACCTCTTTTCTGCTTATTACCACCTTTGGACGAATGACCAAGGGGTATGGATGAAAGACTGGATTCGCTTCTGGTTCAAAGGAGAGGCTAGGTATAGGGATTCTCCGAGTAGGGCGAATAGAAGGAAGACCACATCTAAACCAAAAATGACTTACAACCCTTCTAGAAGAGTAGAGCCTTACGACCTTGCCGATACGAAGGATTTCAACGTCCCTTTTGACACACTGGATATCCTAGGATTTTTAAGAAAGGAGACCTATATTGCGGCATTCATAGCGTGTTGGATTTGCAAGTTTCTTTTGCCAAGCAAAAAGATCGATCGCATTCGCCCAAGTGTTTTCAAGGTTGCATGTTTAATGGCCACAGGGAAAAGATTTTGCCTTGCAATTCCCGTTCTTGCGAGCATATATCATGGGTTGAGGGAGATCGTCCACGCCCCTAACCTTGGAGAATGTGGGATAACTTTTCCAATCCATTACGTCTATACTTAGATTGGCCAATACTTCAATGTATATTATGAAAACAATCAAGTGAGTAGCCACCACGCGCGCATGACAAGATTTAGTGGTAAGAAAATGGCAATATTTTATGGCCAATCAGAAGTTGAGGAAATCTTCATAGAAGTGAATCCTTTGATGCTTTCCAAATTGTGTTGGATTGAGAATGAAGAAAAGGTGTTGATCGACGATGGATCCTTATTATCAATACTTATGAGCTACTTCATTAGTCAACGCTCTTGCCATTTAACTCTACATAAGGACAATACTTTCATTATTGAAAAATATAATCCTTGCAGGTTTAGCAGACAATTCGGCTTCTGTCAGGACATTCCCAACAACTTGAAAGAGATCACTCATACTTATACTTTGGGTGAGACTATTCAACTATGGGATTCCTCAGTTCGCACGCAGACACGATCTCGGATGACTATACCCACGCACAGGAAGCATCCATTGATTACAAAAGACTATGACGCCTGGTGGTCGACTCGGTCAAATAGTGTCTCTTCAACTTCCTTTAAATTCACCATTAATATCCCTCAGCAATCATCGAAGAAGGGTAAGGTTACCTCCGCCAACGAGCCAGTGCATCATAATGGAGCTATAGAGATTGCAACGGGTCTTACCTCATCCACCTTGCAGAAGAACAAAATTACTAGCAATCCCTCGAAAAACATTGTCACAAAAACTAAGTCTTCCAAGGACTCTCGACAGGCCATCAAAGAGGCGCAACCAGTAATTCCAGTAAAGAAGACGCCACCCAAAGTTTCAAAATCCTTATCGGTGACTCGCACAGAACAAAATGTCGAAATTGAAACGGTGGACGATCGTGATTCTATTAAGGCTATAGGAAAGGAAGAGACTCAAGTTCAGGGCATCGGATCTACCCAAGGAGGAGCCCATTCATTGGCGAGCGGTAGTAGTAGTCAAGACCGTCACTGAAACCGATCGAAGAAGAGGACATCTTCTGATTTGGAGGAGGTTTCCTTCACACCACCGTTGGTTAGAGTGTCGCCCCTTAAGGTAATCATCTCTCCGTTTTTCTTTCTTTTGCAACTCCTTTTTTCCCTTTTTTTTTTTTAACCTCATAACATTTTTCAAACAGCCCCCACTTCTTGAATTCCACCAAGAAGATGTTGGTACCAACTCACCACTTGAACTTGAGACTGATGCTATAATTTCAAACAAGAAAGGTGACAAAGTCGTTATCAACATCCCAAAACAACTTGCCCCCAGTGGAGGTGCCTTGTCAAAGAAGGAGCTGACTAATTTGCATAGAATCCGAAAAAAACCTAAGGCAGCATTGGTTTCAGAATTTCATGATAAAAAATTGATCCAGGCGCATTGAAGAAAGTACTTGCAAAGTTTGTGGATGGATTTTCGCAGACAGATTCTTGACACTCCAATTGAGCAGATCTCTTCTTTAAAAGAGTGTGCAGAGGAAATCATTGCGGAAATCACAAGAACGGATCCTACCAATGGTCTCCCTTTAAAAAACCACTTGATAAAATTGTTTGCCAAGGCGGAGGCATATGATCTTCTGACATCTTCATCGTGGGAAAGGATGAGCAAAAAAACACACACAGAACTCCTTTCCAAAGCGACCATCCAACTCGGGAGAGTTAAGGCAAAGAAAGAAGAACTAACGTGCCATTTGCAAAGTCTTGAAGAAAAGTTGCAATCCATTGAAGATAGGAAGAAAGCTTTGCAACAGGAACTTATTGATTTGGAGAAACAAAGAATGGAAATCAGCTCAACCATCGATCAAAAGCATGAGACCTTCAACGAGGTCCAGACTGAGATAAGACAAGCACATGATGAGCTCTCTTCTATTGAAAATACCAGCATCTTGACTGATGACGCAGTGAAGGAATTTGAAAATATGAAGTCTGCACTTGAATCATGCAAAATAGCTGTAGTGGATTATAAATTTGACATTTAGACTTTTTACCATATGCTTTTCCTAAATTTGTTCCATTTTTTCTTCCTCATGTAATGAAAATTTTCCTTTGAATAAAATGCTTTCCGTTCCTTATCTCTTGTTTTTTATTCCTTAAAGATACAAGAACTCGAATGGAGCATTTTATTTATATCTTTTTTTTTTGGAAAGAGATTTTTTTTCTTTTTTTTCAAGAAACAAGGATTTGATTTGGAGTGGTGTAACTGAACTTAGAAGTTGCCCTCTAAGCTGCCTACGTATCCCAACAAGGGAATCAAGTCACACGTAGTTCCTGCCGTTCACATTTTAACCTCATGCGGGCCAAGAGTATCTATTTGTTTACCACCTTAGACTTGGTGGGGTGTTTCAGCAGTTTAACCACATACTACACTATTGGTGGTTGCCATCCACAGTTTTAGCTCATGCGGGCCAGGAGCATCTATTTGTTTACCAACTTAGACTTGGTGGAGTGTTTTTTCAGATTTAACCACAACTACACTATTGTGTTGTCATTCACAGTTTTAGCTCATGCGGGTCAGGAGCATCTAATTTGTTTACCACTAAAGATTGGTAGAGTGTTTCAGCAGTTAACCACATACTATACTATTGGTGTTGTCCATCCACGAGTTTAGCTCATGCGGGCCAGGAGCATATCGGCGGATTCCAAATTAGCAAATAGTACCTTTTTAGGTACTTGCCATTGATGGGACCAACCCTTAATCCATCTTCAGCAACCAACTTGTAAGAGCCATTTGTAAAAACTTCTCGAACGACATATGGACCATCCCACTTAGGAGTAAACTTTCTTTGTCCGCCATGAGTGAGAATGATTGGTCTCCGAACGGCGAGCACTAACTCTCCAATTTGAAAAGAGCGGGGTCGAACATGCTTATTGAATGCCTTTGAAAGGCGAGCCTGATAACACTCAATCCTTTGCTGAGCTTCCAATCTCTTTTCGTCGAGTGCTTCTAATTCCTCGAGACGAAGACGAACATTATCTTCTCCACTGAGCCCTTCTTGAATTGCAATTCTTAGCGAAGGTATTTGACACTCAAGTGGAAGAACAGCTTCAACACCGTAAACAAGCGCATATGGGGTTGCTTGTGTGGGAGTTCGAAAAGTGGTTCGGTATGCCCAAAGCGCTTCTCCAATCCGAAGATGCCAATCCCTTTTCGATTTATCCACGATTTTCTTCAACAGATTACATAAGGTCTTGTTGAATGCTTCAGCGAGTCCATTTGCGGCAGCGTAGTACATGGACGAATTGTATTGTTTGAAATGAAACTTTTCGCAAAGTTTGTTCATTGCTACATTGCAAAAAGGCTTACCATTATCGGTGATGATATACCGCGGGACTCCATACCGATAAATGATGTGCAAGCGAATGAAATCTACTACATTCTCCTTTTTGACCTCTCTTAGAGGAACCGCTTCAGCCCATTTTGAAAAGTAATCTGTCGCCGCCAAAATGAAAATGTGTCCGCCAGAAGATTTTGGAAGTGGTCCAACTATATCCAAACCCCAGGCATCGAATGGCCAAGACGCCACAGTTGGATGCAATGGTTCAGGAGGTTGACGGATGAAATTGCCATGGAATTGACAAGCTTGACATTTTCTAGCAAAATCGATACAGTCCTTCACCATTGTTGGCCAGTAGTATCCCATTCTTTTAATGCGGAAGTGTAATTTCGGGCTAGATGGTGAGCACCACATATCCCAGAGTGAGCCTCTTCCATTGCTTGCATGGCCTCATCTTCCCCAAGACATCGTAGAAATACCCCATCGAATGATCTTCGGTAAAGTGTCCCTTTGTAGTAAATGAAACGTGGCGCTCGACGACGTATATCAACCCTTTTCTTGGAATCTTCTGGTAACTTCCCATGATTAAGGTAATCTACTATGAGATGACGCCAATCCTCCTTTTCGATCTCATGGACAAAAATATGATAAGTATTTTCTTCCTCACCATCATCATCTTCATCAAACATCGGAGGTATGACCCAATTTTGACATATTGAAATCTGATTTCGATGAGAAGGTAGAGTGATCATGGACGCCACCCTTGCCAAAGAATCAGCTTGTTGGTTGAAATTTCTATGGATATGTTCTATAGTGACATCGTCCAGATATCCCATGAGTTGTCTTGCATACTTATAATATGGGATCAATTCGGGTTTCTTGACATCATAAACACCAAGAAGTTGATTTACCACCAATTTTGAATCACCGTAGACTCTAAGATGCAACTGCTTCATGTCTACAGCCGTTTCAAGACCGAGAATCAACGCCTGATATTCAGCCACATAGTTGGAACACCGGCGTGTTAAAGTGAAAGAGTATGGCAATATATCTGTTTCAGGAGTATAAAAGACAACTCCCGCACCAGCTCCATCACGGTGAGCAGCTGCATCGAAATATATTGACCATGACGATTCGACCATAAACACTTCTTCATCGGAAAGTTCATCAGTCAACTCCCACTCGGCAGGTAGGGGATGATCGGCTAAAAAGTCTGCCAATATTTGTCCTTTGACAGCCTTCGCAGGTACGTAAATAATTTTAAACTGTTGAAACTGAAGGTACCATCTGGCGAGTCGATCAGACAGTACAGGTTTTGCCATGATATATTTAATGGGATTAGACTTAGATATGAGTCGAATAGTGTGTGCTTGAAAGTAATGTTTCAACTTCTGAATGACAAATATAAGTGCCAAACACAACTTCTCGATGGGTGAGTAGTTCAACTCAATAGATGTCATCATCCGGCTCAAGTAATACAGTGCATTCTCCTTACCTTCATCATTTTCTTGAGCAAGTAAGGCCCCAACCGACCGTTCTTGAGCGAAAATATAGAGAATCAATGGTTTTCCTGGAATGGGCGCAGCCAGCACTGGGGGATTCATGAGATACGCCTTGATGCTTGTAAAAGCATTCCTACACGATTCATCCCACTCGAAGGGTACCCCTTTCTTCATCAGTCTACTAAAGGGTTGGCATCGCCCGGCCAAATTAGAGATAAACCTCCGAATATATGCCAACTTCCCTTGAAGGCTCTTCAATTCATGAATATTTCGCGGTTCAGGCATGTTCACAATGGCATCAATTTTAGATCGATCGACTTCTATTTCCCGTTGATGAACGATGAAACCAAGAAACTTGCCAGAAGTGACTCCGAATGCGCACTTCAAAGGATTCATCTTTAATTGGTATCTCCGAAGGCGTTGGAAAACTCTTCGAAGGTTTTGAATATGATCCTCTTGCTTCTTTGATTTCACCACAAGGTCATCAACGTAGCACTCCACATTTCTATGGAGCATATCATCAAATATTCTTTGCATTGCCCTTTGATATGTCGCTCCAGCATTTTTCAAGCCAAACGGCATTACTTTATAACAATAAATTCCCTTGGGGGTGCGGAAGGCAGTTAGCTCCTCATCCTCGGGCGCCATGCGTATTTGATTGTAGCCAGACGATCCATCGAGAAAAGATAGTGCTTCATGCCCGGTTGTAGCATCTACCGTCAATTCTGTGATGGGGAGAGGAAAATCATCTTTGGGGCAAGCCTCGTTTAAGTCTCGAAAGTCAACACAAACTCGAATTTGCCCATTCTTTTTCCTTACAGGGACGATGCTTGAAATCCATGTTGGATATTTTACTTCTCGTATGAATCCGGTTTCAATCAATCGATTTATCTCATTTTCTATCAGAGGAATCAATTCGGGCCGAAAGCGCCTTTGCGTCTGCTTGACAGGTTTTGTTCCTCGCTTGACAGACAAATTATGAACGGCGACCCTTGGATCCAAACCAGGCATTTCTGAGTAATTCCAGGCAAAGACGTCCCTGAACTCGAGCAGCAAATCAACATACTCTTTTTCTTCTTCAGGAGTCATACAAGAGCTTATGTAAATTGGACGAGGATCGTCGCTTGTGCCAAGGTTAATCTCTTTTAGCTCATCGACTGTATTTTTTACCCCTTGTTCAAGTTCAGGGGGAGCGTCGTCTGCATCTTCTTCTTCTTCTTCAGGATCACTGATCGTAATATGGTGACAGGAAGCCATACTTTCCTGACCCTGTTCCTCAAAAATGGTTTCAACTCTTACATTGAATAAGTCTCCATAGTGCATGAAGAAATTGGAGACTCGCTTTCTTGGTCCGTTCTTCTTTATTGGAGTAAGACTTTCTTCCCTGGCAATTTGATACTCTTGTTTTTTACTGCCTAATCTCTCATAGACGGGCGACTTCAGATTTTTCAACTGCGGGGCAAGTCTGTCAAACACAGAAGTACGTTTTGACTTATTTCCTAATCGGTCGAACACAGATCTCTTTCGACTTGTGACCTCCATTTCTTCGTTCACATAGTTACAACTCGCTCTTTTGATCATTATACGAACAGGAGAGGGCGGTTGATAACCAAGACCCATCGATGAACTTTCAACATTATAGCCCCTTTCTTTCAACATTTTCTGCGTAGGTGTCAATCCGTGAGTTTTCTCGCTAGTTACCTCAGGAGGGAGTTTGCCCAATGTATTCTTCTCATTTGGGTTATAACCCGCCTTAGCAAGAAGTCTATAGGCGTTTGGATCAAAACCTTCTTGAGTCCGATTAGTTGGTAGCGAGTAATGTTCCACTGCCGGTTCTTCTTTGGGACGAACAAACCCTTGCAAGCTCACCTTCTCAATTTTAACAGGCTCTATCTTGGTGAGCGGAACATTTAATGTGTCATTTCCGATAAAAGAAGACTGACCTTCTTCTCTCTTTGATCTTGGAGTATACCGCAAAATGGGTACTTTGGAATCTTGACTTTCTTCCCTTACCGATTCCTTTCTTTTTGCTTCTTTGTGAAGATAAAATTTGGCGTCGGCAAAGTGAGTTTCGGCTTCCGTGAACGGTTTGTCGTCGGCAGTGACTTTCTTAACAATACCGTCTCGACAATATTTGAAACATTGATGCAGAGTAGATGGTATAATTTCATTCTCGTGAATCCAGGGCCTTCCCAAGAGCATGTTATAAGAGGTTTTGGCCTCAATGATATGAAATAACGCACTTGAAGACAGCTCACCAATGAGCAATTCAAGCCTTATGAGGCCAATTGCTCTTTGCCCCCCTTGGTTAAATCCTTGGATCATAAGGCGGCTCTGGGAGAGTTCATCACTTGAGATTCCTAACTCTTTCATAGCACGTACGGACATGATATTGACAGCAGATCCCCCATCAATGAGTATCCGATTCATCTTTTGTTCCCGAACATATGCACTAACAAACAAAGGTCGATTGTGGGTCTTGAACTCAACAGTTAAATCGTCATCATCAAATATGATGGTCGTTGCACAATCCACCGGTGGTTTATCATCGATTTTGAGTTTTTTCTCAAATTCAGTGCCAATTTGTGTGACTTGAGGATTTTCAGCTTTGACGACATTACAAGAAGTGGATTTATCAGTATCATCACTTAAATACCCTTTGGGTATAAATTCTCTCAATGTCACGGGCTGTCGAACCTCTTGAAGAAGCTGAAAATCTAACGAAATTGGTGTTGTGGCGACTCTCTTTTGTTTCTTTGTTGCATTTTGTCGTTTCACTATTACTTTAGCCTTTGTCGAGCGCATGCTTTTCGGAAAGATGTGCTTCTTTGTCTTTGGCTTGCAGGTCCTTTTTCGAGTAACTAAAGTCCATCCTTCATTATCATCTTCGACAACATTTTCAATCGACGATTTTTCAAATTCCGTTTGTACAGACAGAGCACTGCTTGATGTGGGTAGGACTTCTATCGGGCAACACACAGATCCAAACATTATTGTTGTTTGGTTTGCCGATGCTTTATCCTCCTCAAGAAGGATTTTTCCTTGGCGGGCTAATTCCATAATTTTGTCCTTAAAGACAAAGCATTTAGTGAGAGGGTGACCAATCAAGCGATGATAACAGCAATAATTCGGATCATTGACTTGACCGGCTTCCTCCGGACGCTTCATTTCAGGAAGTTCAAGGAGTTTCTCCTTGAAAAGGTCATCAAACATCCCTTGTAAATCAGATTCAAGAAATGGGTATTCCTTTTCTTGCATCTCTTTTAAAGTAGGTCTTCTTGCCGACCTATTTTGAAAAGAGTCTACTTTTTCGGTGATTTTTCGACTCACCTTGGTAGCAATTTTCATGGGGGCTGTGTTTATTGCCATGGACTCCTTAAGTCTTGAAGGAGGCTTGCCCCCTTTTTTATTTTCTTGCCTTTCATTATTTTGACGAGATGGCTGCACTCGCGAAACTTGAATAGGAAACCCATCGGTTGCATTGGTCGTGATGCTTAACTCCATGTCATGAGCACGAGTAGCTAATTCTTCAAACGTGTTTGGACGTATACCCTGTAGAATGTAGCTTAGGCTCCAATGCATTCCTCGGATGCACATTTCTATGGCAGAGGGTTCAGACAGTCTGTCCTTGCAGTTGAGACTCAGACTTCTCCATCTATCAATATAGTTGACCACAGGTTCATCCTTCCATTGACGAGTGTTAGTCAATTCCAGCATACTAACGGTTCTTCTAGTGCTGTAGAAGCCATTCAAGAATTCTTGCTCCAGCTGTCCCCAACTGTCGATGGACCCCGGCGTGAGATCAGTGTACCAATCAAATGCGTTGCCCTTCAAGGATCGAACAAACTGTTTGACTAGCAGGTCACCATAAGTTCCAGCGTTATTGCAGGTTTCGACAAAATGAGCCACATGTTGTTTTGGACTACCTTTTCCATCGAACTGTTGAAACTTAGGCGGTTGATATCCAGCAGGCATTGCTAGATTGTCAATTCTAGCGGTGTAAGGTTTGGAGTAGGTAAAACTCGATCTTGAACTACCCCTATTTTTGTCTTTGATCACGCCTTCAACAAGTTCCTTCAATTGTTCTACGGGGATAGTTCCCTCAGCGGTCACGTATACTTCCTTCACATTGTCTTTACCTTTAAATGAGAGATTTTCACGCTCTTGGTTCTCCTTAGAATTCATATGGCTTCCTTCAGGAGCGTGGTCCTTTTGGGTGAGCAATTGAGCGATAAGAGCATCTTGATCCTTGATGTGTTTCATCATAGTCTCCATCATCTTGGACATGTTCGAAACTTGTTCTTCAAGACTTAAAGCATTTGTCATCATAGCAGGCATTGCAGTAGAAGAAGCAGCAGAATCTTCCATAGAAAATTTTGATTGAAGGGTTTCATGTGAAGAAGCTGATCCCGTGCTTGATGAATCATCATCATGCTCAGAAAATTTGGATTCGGATCCAAATTCGAGCATGGCGAGAGCCTTCTCAATTGAGACAGGAACGTCTTGGATCCCCGTTACGGAAAAATAGCTCATTGATGATGTTGAACCGAAGACGGGAGTTGGTGCCGATGGAGCTTCCATGCTACTTTGGGTGGAAGTTCTCGTCATATTCCTTGTCATAGGACCAATAGCGCGGGTATTGGTGGCAACATGTGCAGCTTCCTGAACAGGCTTAGCATCAGTAGCCTTGGAACGTGCAATCATGATTTTGTTGCTCTTTGGTGCCATTGATGATGTATATAGTTGAATATTCGAAGAGAAGAGATGGAAGGCAGAGAGGTCCCACCGGGCGTACCAAAAATTTGTACGCGATAAAAATTTCAAGTCTGCAAAACGACAAGAAAAAGAAATACACGACAAATATGTAATATATAAAATTAGAAAAACATGCGGGTACAATCTCTGGAAGTTTCTCGAACTTATGGAGAGTTTCCTTCGATTCTTCTCCTCGAACACCAATCCAAGGGCTTCGCAGTTTGTTCTCGGATCAACCACCGATTCATTCAAATCTTGATATGGAAGATTTGACGAACTTGAGAATATTTGAAGGCTCAAGTCTTGATATGCGGAAGACTTGAGGAGCTTAGAAACCCAGGCCTTCGTAGCTTGGAGCTTCAATACTTGAGTGTATGAGATGCCTCCTGGTGTGTCTCTCTGTGTATTTTTTTTTTGTCTCTTTGATTTGGTTGAGAGACCTCTATTTATAGCTGTAGCAAGGGGTAGAGGTTGAAGACCTGTGTACCACTTTACTTGCAAGACGTGCAGTTATATTAGGACTGTGCCAGTTAAATATTATCTCTTTATTTTATATTTATCAATAAAGAGATAGATAATTTTCCGATTGGCCAAGCCTGTGGGGACAAGTGACGTGGCACCGTCTGATTGGACAGGCCATTGCAGTATATAAGAGATATATATGGATCAAACGACTCTAAATATTATCTCTTTAATAAGAAATAAATATTTAAATATCTATCCAGTAGACATGTGATATGATATGATTTGGTTGGTGGAGATATCCCTACAATTTGAATAAATTTGGAACACCTCACCCTGAAACGTGGAGAAATATAATTGGCCATTTAATGACCAAATTTTCCAAGTGTACATGACGCAATATCCAATTGGATAATAATAGGCCATAAAAAATACTTTATAGGCCAATGGTAATTTTTTTTGGAATTAATTAA